>NW_004444141.1:3752945-3754458 GCF_000243295.1 Trichechus manatus latirostris
TCCATCTCTTTATTGGAGCATTTAGGCCATTTACATCCAGTGTAATTATCGATAGGTGTGAGTTTATTGCTGTCATTTTGTAGAGCTTTTTTTTTTTTTTTCCCCTGTGGTGTTGACGTTTCCTTTATTCCTCTTACTGTCCTGTGCTTAGTTCCTTTTGTTTGTGGATTATTTTTTCATTTCTTTTGTTTTTGTACATTTTGTGTTTACTGATTCTTTATGTTGTTCTTCTTTATTTTGATAAGTAGGTTTGTTAACTTCCTTTGTGGTTACCTTGAAATTTACCCTTATCTTCCTAGGTTTGAACCATTCTGTTTTTACTTGGTATTGTCAAGGCTGTAATCTTTATGAAGAAGACTGCCACATCTTTCTCTCAAGGGGCAACTGGTGGGTTTGAACCACTGGCCAACCTTTCAGTTAGCAGCCAAGTGCTTTAACCACTGCACCACCAGGGCTCCTTTTCTGCCATTACTGCAGCCAAAATACCATTGCTACATAGTTGCCATAATTCCCTTTTACGCAGATTTTATGATGCAAATACAGAAACGACACCCCATCAAGTTCCAACATGCAGAGTGCAACTGCATCCTTTCCACCCCGTGAGTCTCTTTCTACCTGATGCTGAGGAAAAGCAATTCTGAGAGTTCAAAAAGGACATGTATGTTTCTAAAGGCAGACAGAACACAATGTGCACACTGTTTGGGGTGCCGTGAAGGCTTGTGGATTAATTGTGGGTGTGAGGCATTCTGCTAGGTTGTGAAAACCAATTCTTGTGTCCAACAACAATCATATTATGTCATTTATTCATTAACTCCAGTGTTAGGCTTGGAGTTCATATTACTGAATTAAAACAAAACCAAAACAAACTGGCCTATGTTTTGTTGTGCATATTTTCACCATACTTAAAAAAAAAAGATTAAAAAAAAAAAAGAAAAAACCAGAAAAATCCCAAACCAAACCAAACAAAGCAAATAGTATCTGCTATAGGAAGATCTTACTACTTAGTGGAAGGCAAATGATAGATGCATTGGAAATTGTATAGGTGTTATAAAAAAACAGAATCCCTGGGTGGTACAAAACAGTTATGTGTTTGACTACTAGCTGAAAGGTTGGTGTTTCAAACCCATCTAGATGTGCCGCAGAAGAAAGACTTAGCAATCTGGTTCTGAAGGTTCACAGCCTTGAAAACCCTGTGGAGCACAGTTCCACTTACACACGCGGGGTCTCCCTGAGTGGAACTGATGGCAGTGGGTGTGGTTCCGTCTGGTTATGAAAGAAACACAAGATGCCCTCAGTAGCATAATGTTCACAGTTTTACTAAAAATTCTTCTAGTTACAGTGTAGAAATGCAAAGTCATGAAGAGTATAAGGACAGATTCCATAATTCAAAACACAAAGAAAAAAAAAATATATATATATTTTTAATATTTTATTATACTTCAGGTGAAGGCTTACAGAACAGATAGTTTCTCATGTAACAGTAACACACATGCTGTTTTATGACATTGGTTAA
>NW_004444141.1:3763755-3784992 GCF_000243295.1 Trichechus manatus latirostris
TCCATCAGGGACTCTCTGTTGTGTTCCCTGTCAGGGTGGTCATTGGTGGTAGCCGGGCACCATCTAGTTCTTCTGGTCTCAGGCTGATGGAGTCTGTGGTTTATATGGCCCATTTTGTCTCTTGGGCTAATAGAATAGGAATGTTTTTGCTGCTGTTCTGTGGACCACACTATAGAAGTAGTGGGATCTCTACACAGAATCACAGGAAGTGACAGTTCTGACATTGGTGATGTGGAGTGCTGAAGTTAGAGGATGCAGCGAGAGGTTTCATTATTTCAGGGGAGAAATAGCAAGTGAGTCAAATAAGCAAATGGAACTAAGGATAGAAAGGATTCAGGAGAAGAAGTTTATGTGAGACAACTTGAGAGGAATCTGGTAGCTAAATTATTGTGCAAATTAAATTGCTGTTAGCTGTCTGCCTTGGAATCGGCATCCCTGTGTACAACAGAATGAAATGCTGCCCCGGCCTGCGTCACTTGCTGATCAGACCACTGTGATCCATAGGGTTTTCACTGACTGATTTTCAGAAGTAGATTTCCAGGCCTTTCTTCCTAGTCCATCTTAGTCTGGAAGCTCCACTGAAACCTGATTAGCATCATAGCCATACACAAGCCTCTGCTGATAGAAAGGTGGTGGCTGTGCACGAGGTGCCTTGGCTGGGAATTGAACCCTGGTCTCCCGCATGGTGGGCGAGAATCCCACCACTGAGCCACCAGTACCACCATGTGCACGTGAAAGGACTGAGAAAAGTTAGCAATTCCTCTAAATTTCTCAATTTTGGTTGCTGGGACATGGCAGTATTACTTTTTGTTATGGGAAAGCAAGGACATGAAGGGAAGGGAGCACCCCTTTATGAGCAGACACAGTATACTCATTTAATTCTCACGTGGTGTTCCTGTGCAGCTCCACACTCAATGTGTCAAAGGCTAATTTGCTCATTTCAAACTCTGTTCTTTTGCAGGAGGCGTTGGGGAGTAGTGAGAATGAGAAGAACTTGGATAGTCCAGCACTGAACTTTGGAATCTGTTTAATGCCCTATTTCCTCATAATGTTGATCTCAGAGAGTAGTTGTGAGATTAAAGGAGACATGGAGTGTAGTGTCCGACATAGTATGGATTCAGTAAGCACTGCTTCCCTTGCCTTCCCTTCCCTGCTAAAGGCTTCACCAATACATTATTTAGTTAGCATAAGACCCGCATTGCCATGTTGGTATTATATCTAGGGGTGTGTGTGTGTGTGTGTGTGTGTGTGTGTGTGTGTGTGTGTGCATTTCATAGAATGTAAGTCATGCTATAATTTAAGTTCCTCAAGAGGGAGGATTTTAGTCTGTTTTTTTTTGTCCGTTTGTTCCAGAAGAGTGCCTGGCACATAGCAGATGCTCAATAAATAATTGTTGCCTCAAAGAATTATGTTCAGTTTGATTAACAAATACTTTTGTTGACTTTACAATGTCCTGAATTAATACAAAGAAAGAAGCAAACAAGACAAAACTCTATTGGTATTGTTAGCGAGAAATACCAGTATAACCCCACCACCACTCAGAGAAACTAAGTTCTCATTTTCAGAGAAGCTGAATAGAATCCCTGACAGAATAGTGCTAGAACAGAGCTCATTCCTGTTTGTGTCTTCTGGGTATTAGAGGACCATAGGGAATTCCATCACCTTTTTCAGAGAGGGGGGGAATATAATGTGAGAAGAACCAAGGAGATGGGGTGTGTGGCACACAGGGGGGCCTCAGTGCACAAGAAAGGCTAGTATCCTGTGGTGTAGGATGGCATGAGAGGAAGAGATCAGACAGCGCCTGCCCTCAGTCTGACCTTTGGACCATGCATACACCTGGGCAAAAGGGAAATAGTGTTTCCGAAAACTATTCTACTTTGGAGACTGCAAATGTTCTGCACTTTTTCAAAAGTTTAACAGAAGCCCCCCACCCCTCCTGACTCCCAACCCTAGCCCCCACACTCATCCAGGACTGGAACATTCCTGAAGGAGCTAGACATTGTCTCAGCACCTTAGGAGGAAACTTACGCTTTGAACTTCCTTGGAAGAAGGAAGAAATCTTCAGAAGAGGGAAACCACCTCTCAGGCCTGACATTATGGGCACAAGGTTTTGAATGGAAAGAAATGACATGAAAGTCCTACAGATAATAAAGACAAAAACCTAGTTTGTCTTGTCCATCTTGTCCATCTTTCTGCTCCCACAACCCAGCACGGTGCAGGAATGAATGACTTTCACCGCGTTGTCCTCACTGCCTTGAGGAGGGCAGAGGGGGTCGTTAGGTGCGTCAGGTCCAACGTTTCTGATTCAAAACCACCAGCAAATGATGAAAAGCAGCATCATGTGCCTGAAAGATAAAAACCAAAAACCCGAACCCATTGCCATCGAATCTATTCTGACTCCTGGTGACCCTACGTGTTTCAGAGTAGAACCAGTCCATGGAGTGTTCTTGGCTGTAATCGTTACACAGGCAAATTTCCAGGCCTTTCTTCTGTGGTACCTCTGGGTAGGTTCTAACTTCCAACCTTTAGGCTAGCAGCTGAGCCCAAACTGTTTGTCACACCTAGGCACCATGCCTGAACGATGTTGTTTAGTTGCTGTTGAGCCAACTCCTGACTCCTGAAAGAAAGCCTTTCAAAAAAGGTAAGTGACACATAAAATATTAGAATTTAAACCTGGAGTTAATGTTGACAATTTGAACAATGTATTTCCTATGTGTTCTTTTTGGGAGAAAAATTCCTCATCCAACTATAAAGGGAAGACAACATTGACTCAATTATTCCTTCTGGAGAGGAAATGGTTAAGCTTGCTTCTCAGTTTTCCTGTGTCAGCTTTCTTTTTATCTCAGCTGTGAGAGTTACTGTCTATAAACAGCTAAGGTCCTGCCTGGGTCTTCAGCTCCATGAGTCATACCGACTCTTGTGGTAGTGGAGAGCTGGGATCGGATTTTGTAATCAGCCCCCTTTCTGCCTTACGTGTGGTTGGCAGATAAAATAGAGAGCTTCGGAAAAAAAAAAAAAAAAAGACAGTGGAAATTTTTGCCCCAAGCTCTCCTTTCCCAAAGGGAATAAAAAGAAAAATATTGCATGCCTAATTATTTTTGAAGCATACTTTCAGAGCCCTTACAGGAAAGGTCAGACTGTATGAGGCTACTTCATTGTAATTTTTAAATTTCTGTCTCTCATCTATCTGCTGATAAAGAGCAGAGCTCAGGAGAAGGCAGTGAGAGTTTCCAGGTTTGCAAAGTCTAAATGAATCAAGACTTAAGAGAGGGCAGTTAATGTGCTGGTGAGCGCACATTTTTCCATCCACCACCCCCTCCCTCACCTGTTAGTCATGAAGGTAATAAAACACGATAAAAACCTCCATCCTGTCACCACCATTAAAGTTCAAGGTAGCTCTGCAGACGGATTTCTGGGAAGGGGAGGGCTTGGATCCTTGGGTAATCCCTTTCTTCTTTAGGATGGATGCCAAGTAGCCGCCAGACTGACTTTTAATTTCAAGTTTCAGTTTAAATTCTAGGATCTGTGTGAGCTTCATATAGCTTGGATAACAGTTTTTGACTTTTTTTTTTTTCCTTCTGGGTTACCAGGGATTAAAGAATAAGCATACAAAGTGAATGATTTAAGATGTTTCATATTATCATATGTTGCCTTTCTCTTTCCCAGCTTAATCTATTTTTACATATCCATATCTATTTCTGTATTCATCTTTGTAGCGTTATGATCTACAACCAACTGCTGTAGAATCAGTGCCAACTTATCAACCCCATGTGTGTCAGAGTAGAATTGTGCTCCGTAGGGTTTTCAGTGGCTGATCTTTCAGAAGTAGATCACCAGGCCTTTCTTCTGAGGTGCGTCTGGGTGGCTCAAACCTCCAAGCTTTGGTTAGCAGCTGAGCGCTCAATTGTTTGTGCCACTGAAGGACTCCAGCATTATGATCTAGATATGCGAAAATACAGTATTAGAGCAATTTATGAGCATCTTGCAAATCCTAAAAAGTGTTTAAAATACTAAATTTTCAAAAATAAATAGTACTTGTAAGCTCCTTTTATATCTCTAGCTTATCTAGCTTCTCAAATCCTGTGGATAAAACTCCTCACAGTGTTAGGTCACGGTCATGGAGGGCTGTGGGTGAGTCCCTTCACAGTGTTACATCACGGTCACGGAGGTCTGAGGGTGAGTCCCCTCACGGTGCTATGTCACGGTCACGGAGGTCTGGGGGTGAAACTCCTCACGGTGTTACGTGACGGTATGGAGGTCTGCCATGATACAGGCTGTACGTTCAGCAGTGGCCTGTCAGAGCAGGGAGGAAATCAGTAATGGGCGGGTCTGGAGGCAGCTACCACCACCAACAGAGGTTGCAGGTCTCTCTCTAGTACTTTCGGTGTTGTTCGCTGTCATCGAGTTGCCCCCATGCCCAGCTCCTGGCAACCCTATGCACAGCAGAACAAAATGCTGCCCAGTCCTGCACTATCCCCACGATCAGTTTTGGATCAGATCGTTGTGATCCACAGGGTTTTCACTGGATGATTTTTGGAAGTAGATCACCAGGCCTTTCTTCCTGGTCCATCTTAGCCTGGAAGCTCCACTGAACCCTGTTCAGCATCACAGCAACACACAAGCCTTCACTGACAGACGGGGTGGTGGCCGGGTCTCCCACATGAAAGGCGAAACTTGCACTGAACCACCACTGCCTCACCTCTAGTACCTCAGCTCAAATTAAAGCTACCGAAGGTCTAGGGAGTTTTGATTCAAGTTTCCCGAGAGCTGAGTTGGATATCAGGGCCCAACTGAACCGGTTAGATTTCAGCCCAGGGCTCCAGTGCGAGGGGGATGGACAGACTACAAAGCAGCAGAGCCCAGGCGTAAGGACTGGTCCCTGTGGGAGGAATGTGCGTGTGGAGGGTGGGGGAGGAAGCAGGGTGGAGTGTGGATTAGACAGGAAGGTTGCAGGTGAGGACATACATACACTTAGGGCAGCAGGGTTAGTTACACCTGCTCCCACTCTTCAGCATGTCTAAGCCTATCGGAATGCCGAATGCTGAGTGAGGACCAGCTCCGTATCTGAGCTGAGCGAGGCCTCAAAATCAGATAAAGTTAGTGCCTGCAGAAGACAGAGCGGGAGAAGTTAGGCGCTGACTAGTCTGTCTTGGCAGCAAGCCAGGTCAGATCATATGCCGTGGGTGTATCTCTGGGTGCAAATGAGAATGCCCTTCCCCCACTCATCATTGCTCTCTATATCCTTCTATCCATACCACACAGTCATGTATAAACATATCAATATCATAAGTGTCCAACTGTGAAAAACACGAAACACGGTAGTGCACATGTTATGGATTAAATTGTGCCCCTCCCCAAAATAGGTGTTGAAGTCCTGACCCCAATACCTGTGGAGGTAATCCTATTTGAAAACAGGGTTTTCTTTGTTATGTTAATGGGGCCAGCTCAGTGTAGGGTGTGCCCTAAACTCATCACTTCCCAGTGAGCTAAAGAGCAGCATAGACCCAGAGCCGAGCCAGCACAAACTGGGGAAGCCGGAACCCTTGTGAGCATCACCAAGGAACCAGGGAATGCCAGGGCTAGAGAAGCTGAGACAAGGATTTTCCCTAGGGGGGAGAGAGAGACTTCGCCTAGACCCGATGCTCTGAATTGGGACTTCTAGCCTCTTCAACTGTGAGGTAGTAAATTTCTGTTCTCTAAAGCCACCCAACTGTGGTTCTTCTGTCACAGTAGCACCCAGAAACAAAGAGAGCATGTAACAGAGAAACACGAGTCTGGCTTGTTTTGTTCTGTAACAGTGAAACAGCGTAACATTTTCATCAAGAGAGCAACTCAAAATGCTGGTACACCCTGAATGCTGCCTCAGAGAGAGATTCACTATTACTGCATCAGCCTAGGGCCTGTCAGTCATGAAGATTTCTCTATTTTGGATAGGGGTGTTGTTATATCTGTCTTTGGATGCTGCTAACAAGACCCGGTATTACCCAAAGACAATAGACCTGTACTGTATGGCAAAGACTTGATCATCGCAAACCCCATCTACCCTTCTTGGGCAGATAGGAAAAACACATGTTGCAGTTTCCCTTGAAGGTGGGTTGGTGCTTTGTGACTGAGTGTGGCCCAGGAGATGTGGGCAGAGGTGATGCATGTACTTTCCATTCCTGGCCGGAAGGCCCCATGGGAGACCCTCCCCGCTTTCTCCTGTGTGGACGTGTGAAAAGATGGAAGAAGCCCAGATGGCTTAGCCACAGCTTAGGGTACAGACGCCCAGACCACATCTGACTACTGTGTGATCAAGTTGTTGTGATAAGCCCCTGAAATTTGGGGGTTGGTTTAACCTATTGTAGGGTCAAGAGGAATAATCTCACTTGTTATGAGAGTGTCACAGTTTCCTAGTGTTGCTGTAACAAAAAATACCACAAGTGGATGGCTTTAAAGAGCAGAAATTATTTTCTCGAGTTCAGGAGGCTAGAAGTCCAAATTCAGGGCGTGGCTCTCAGGGAAGGGCCTTCTTTGTCTATTTCAGCTTCTAGTAACTGCAGACAATCCTTGACGTTCCTGGGCTTGTAGATGCATCTGCTGTGTGCCTGTCTTCATATGACATCTTCCCCCTGCATGTGTCTCTGTGTCTGTTCTGCTCTTTCTAGAACTCAGAAAGGATTAGGTTTAGGACCCACCCTACCTGGATGTGACTTAATTAACATAACAAAGAAAACTCTATTTCCAAACAAGGTTACATCCACAGGTATAGGGACCAGAACTTCAACACATATTATAGAGGGACACAATTCAATCCATAACAGGAAGTGATATGGAAACTTACTAAGACCCACTTAAAAGAAAATCAATCGGCTGTAGAGATGGAGCAGTTATACATTATTCTTTAAGATCAATTGGAGAGCAAGAGATCTGAATCTTAAACCCAAACACAAATGGCCTCAACTTCCCTAGTGTATCAGTTTTTTACTGCTGTGTAACCAGTTACAGGTAGTCCCTGACTTACGATATATCTGAGTTATGACGAACCACACTTACGACCATCCATTTTCTTTACGATTTGTGTATTTTTTTATGTATGTATTTATATATCAAAATATCTCTGTAAGTTTATATGTAATGTCTCCAACCCCCAAAGACAAATAAAGATCGGGTTTATAAAGATACTGATAATAAAAGGCAATAATAATGAAAACTAAAAAAAAAAAAATGAAGTATTCGACTTATGTCAGAACCAGCTTACGATAAAGTTGTCAAAAGGGAACCCTGTTGTCAGTCAGGGACCACCTGTCCTCCAAACTTCGTGGCTTAAGACAGTAAACATGTATTACCTCCAGTTCCTGGGAGTGGCTTAGTTGGGCGGTTCTGGCTCAGAGTCTCAAATGATATTACAATAAAAATGTCAGCCAGGCTTGACGGAGGCTGAAGGATCCACTTCCACAGAGACTTACTTAGTTGGCTGGAGGCCTCAGTTTCTCACTGCTCATAATATGGCACCTAATTTCCCCCAGAGCAAGGAATACAAGAGAGAAAGGCAGATGTCATTTATAACCGAGCCTCAGAAGTGACTAACCACTCTTCGGTCATATTCCATTTATCACACAGACCAGCTCTGAACCAATGTGGGAACAGACTATTCAAGGGCACAAACACCAAGACAGGGGTCACTGAGAGCAATCTTAGAGGCTGCCTATCATACCTAATATAAAAAAAATTCAAAGTATCTGTTCATTATGTTTGGATGTCTTACAAAGTATTATCGGAATTGTGTAAGCTCTTTCACGTGATAGGCATTCAACAAATATTTGTGGATATGAATTGAAATATAGCAAATAAAAATGTGAAATTTTTCATCTGGAGAAATAGATTAGGATGTTTCATTGAAAATGATCATTAATTCTACTCAGTTCACTGACATCAGTACTTAAGAAATAACTAATTAAAATGTGAATCACTATTGATGGAATACATTTTTTTCCAAATAGCATTACCGAAAAATAAACAAATCTGTTGCCTTCGAGTCAGTTCTGACTCATATCAACAACAGAAGTGTTTATTAAGAAAGCTTTGTAATCTATTCTAAGAGAAATGTTACTTTAAAAAACAAAACAGACAAACAAAAAAAAAAACCAGGCTCTTTTCTTTCCTTTGGTCCTCATTTTTAGATCAATATAACTGAGTTAAGGGAAAATTTTCTACTAAATGCAATCAATTTTCATCCCTTCCAAAAATCACACAGAAATCAACTTTAAGCAGAATCTTTCCCCTTAATACAAAGTCAAAACATTTAAGGAAAGTTTAAGAACAAGCAGAATTAATCTTTAACCAAAGTTAGAATAGTAACTCAGTAAAGTGGCTCAATAATTAATGAATATTGTACATTTAAATAAATGTGGTATCCTTATTTCTTTACTCATAAATTTAAACTAAATGACCTTGGATGCTATCAGATATGATACCTAGAAAATTTAACCATGCCCTGTTTGAAAATGAGATATACCTGTTTTATTTTATTTTATTCCCTATTAGCATATTTTTAGGAAAAATCTTTCTTCACTGAACTTTAATGCTGTAAACTTTTATTTAATTCTGCTGACTCTTCTTTTGATAAATAGCCATTGAAAATGCCCTAACAGGCCACAGGGGAGTATGCTGTTTTATAGAAGTTATTTCTTATCTTTATTGATGAATAGCAGAATTATTTTTAAAGTCAGAACAACCCATTCTTTGCCTTTCTTCCTTTGTGCAATAAAATAAAATATGCAATACAAAAGCAATCTTTCAAGAAAAACAACTATGATTTTGAGTTGACTTTTAGGGAGTTATCTAAAAATATAAACTAACTTATTTTTAAGTCACCTAAGTTTGAATCTCAGCCATTGTCGGGAAGCACAGATGGAACACGGAGAGAGGACATTGGAGGACCAGTAGGGCTTACAAGAATTATTTTATTTATAGCCATGAGAAAACAAAGATCAAGGGTATTCAAAAATAAATCGAGCAAGCAGTGGAAGAACCAGACAATTATGACTTGATGACAACAGAGTCATTTTCTTGCCTCGATATTCAGATAACAGATAACTAGTTTCCATGAAAACAGGACTCATGTATCAAAGCTTCTCCATTTAACTGTAGTCATTAAGCTGTTTGGTTTAGTAGATTTTGAGATATATTGCTATACAGCTCTCCAAGATTTCATGACTAAAGATATGAAGAAATTCATGTCTGGTAAAAGACTGTAAAAATCTGTGAAAAATCTCTATATCTTTCATCCATTTTCATTCTGATGAAGTCTAGGAGTCTGAACAGGGGATAGACCAGCCCCCGCGTGTGATAGCATGAATTGCAGTAGCATTGATTGGAAGTAGAGTAGGGCCTAAAACTGCTTAAAAGATAGCCCGTCTCTGGGCTGGAGAGTTATTTGCAGAAGAGAAGATTAACCGATGGTATCTAAGCCAGGATTCAGACCATTTAAAAACTCACTAAAAACAGCAGCAACTATTTTTTGATCACTTACTGTATAGGCCCTATACTCTGTTTAAGGATCCCTGGTGGCCAGTGGTTACCGAAAAGTCAGCTGCTAATGGAAAAGTCAGCTGTTCGAGCCCATCAGCTGCTCCATGGGAGAAAGATGTGGCAGTCTGCTTCCGTAAAGATTACACCCTTGGAAACCCTATGAAGCTGTTCTACTCTGTCCTAGAGGGTCACTGTGAGTCGGAATCAACTCAACGGCAATGGGTTTGAGTTGTTTTTATACTCGACTTGAACCCTGATGGCTGCTAACGGAAAGGTGAGCGGTTCAAACCCACCAGCCACTCCAAGAAAGAAAGATGTGGCAGTCTGCTTCCATGAAGATTACACCCTTGGAAACCCTATGTGGCAGTTCTTCTCTGTCCTAGGTCTCTATGAGTCGGAATCAACTAGATTGCACACAACAACAGCGCACTCTGCTTAATGAAGAAATAAAGGACATCATTTTATTTTCAAGGCATTTAAAAAGCATTTAGAAGGACAATTTATTAATTAAATTAGTTAAATCAAATAATACTGGACCATGTAAGGTTTATGACTAAGTCTGTTGGCGAAATCATCTCTGAAGTAAGAGAGGCGAGTTCTCTGAGGTAAGAGGAGAGAGAGATGATATTTGCCCAGTGTGACTGATACACAGGAAGCCTGAAGATAAGTAAGGCCACAAGACTGAAAGGCAGGTGTGAGGCAGACTATTTCAGGTCATGAATGAATAGAGAAAGAATTTAGTCTTTTTACTTTAGATAATAGAAAGTTCTCAAAGGTGAGTATTTCAGAGGAATTAATAAGGTGGCAACTTTAAGAATAAACTGTAGGATGGGAAATGGAAGTGCAGAAAACAGAAGATAATGGAATAATTTGAGATCAAAAGGACTTGAACTTTTGACAGTCATAAAATGGATCACGTAAAATTGCTGGTATTTGACCACTTTTGGCTTACAAAGGTAGTAAATTCATATGGTTCAATCTAATAAAGTGAAGCCACCACCCATCTGTCAATTTGTTGTTGCTGTGCCACCAGAAGCTATGCCACTGGTATTTCAAATACCAGCAGGTTCACCCATGGAGGACAGGTTTTAGTGGAGCTTCCAGACTCAAACAGACGAGGAGGAAAATCCTGGCAATATACTGCCAAAAAGTAAGCAATGAAAACCCTATGATCATAGCAGGACATTGTCTGACTCACTTGCTTTGGACATGTCGTCAGGAGGGATCAATTGCTGGAGGCTGACATCATGTTTGGTGAAGAAGAGGGCCAGTGAGGGCGAGGGAGACCCTCAGTGAAATGGACTGGCACAATACAGGCACATCTCATATTACTGCACTTTGCTTTATTGCACTTCGAGGATATTGTGTTTTTTATAAATTGAAGGTTTGTGGCAACCCCGCCTTGAGGAAGTCTATTAGTGCCATTTTGCCAACAGCATGTGCTCACTTTGTGTCTCTGTGTCACATTTTGGTAATTCTCGCAGTATTTCATACTTTTTCATTATTACATTAACGGTGATCTGTGATCAGTGATCTTTGATGTTACTATTGTAATTGTTTTGGGGTGCCACAAATGCACTGGTATAAGATGGTGAACTTAAAGGATAAACGTCGTGTATGTTCTGACTCCTCCACTGACTCACCGCTCCCCAGTCTCTCTCCCTCTCTTTGGGCTTCCCTATTCCTTGAGACCAACAATATTGAAATTAGGCCAATTAATAACCCTACAATCGACTCTAAGAGTTCAAGTGAAAGGAAAAGTTGCATGTTTCTCACTTTAAATCAAAAGCTAGAAATGATTAAGCTCAGTGAGGAAGGTATGTCGAAAACCAAGACAGGCTGGAAGCTAGGCCTCTTGCGCCAAACAGCCAAGTCATGAATGCAAAGGACACGTTCTTGACAGAAATTAAAAGTGCTATTCCAGTGAACACACGAATGATAAAGTGAAACAGCCTTATTGCTGATATGGATAAAGTTTTAGTGGTCTGGATAGAAGATCAAACCAGCCACAACATTCCCTTAAGCCAAAGCCTACTCCAGAGCAAAGCCCTAACTCTCTTCAATTCAATGAAGGCTGGGAGAGGTGAGGAAGCTGTAGAAGAAAAGCCTGAAGCTAGCAGAGTTTGGTTCATGAGGTTTAAGGAAAGGGGCCATCTCCATAATGTAAAAGTGCAAGGTGAAGCAGAACGTGTTGATGTACAAGTTGCAGCAAGTTATCCAGAAGACCTAGCTAAGATAATTGATGAAGGTGGGTATGCTAAACAACAGATTTTCAATGTAGGAGAAACAGCCTTATATTGGAAGAAGATGCCATCTAGGACTTACATAGCTAGAGAGGAGAAGTCAATCCTGGCTTCAAAGCTTCAAAGGACAGCTGACTCTCTTGTTAGGGGCTAATGCAGTGACTTTAAGTTGAAGCCAATGCTCAATTACCATTCCAAAAATCCTAGGGCCCTTAAGAATTATGCTAAATCTACTCTGCCTGTGCTCTATAAATGTAACAACAAAGCCTGGTTGACAGCACATGTGTTTACAACATGGTTTACTGAATATTTTAAGCCCACTATTGAGAGCTACTACTCAGAAAAAAAGATTCCTTTCAAAATATTACTGCTTGTTGACAATGCACCTGGTCACCCAAGCACTCTGATGGAGATATACAAGGAGATTAATGTTGTTTTCATGCCTGCTAATGTAACATCCATTCTGTAGCCCATGGATCAAGGAGTAATTTTGACTTTCAAGTCTTATGATTTAAGAAATACATTTTGTAAGGCTATAGCTGCCATAGATAGTGATTCCTCTGATGGATCTGGGCAGAGTACATTGAAAACCTTCTGGAAAGGTTTCACCATTCTAGATGCCATTAAGAACATTTGTGATTCATGGGAGGAGGTCAAAATATCAACATTAACAGGAGTTTGGAAGAAGTTGATTCCAACCCTCATGGATGACTTTGAGGGGTTCAAGACTTCAGTGGAGGAAGTAACTGCAGATGTGATGGAAATAGCAAGAGAACTAGAATTAGAAGTAGAGCCTGAAGATGTGACTGAATTGCTGCAATCTCATGATAAAACGTTAATGGATGAAGAGTTGCTTCTTATGGATGAGCAAAGAAAGTGGTTTCTTGAGATCGAATCTACTCCTGGTGAAGATGCTGTGAACATTGTTGAAATGACAACAAAGGATTTGGAATATTATGTAAACTTAAGTTGATAAAGTAGTGGCAGTGTTTGAGAGAATTGACTCCAATTTTGAAAGAAGTTCTACTGTGGGTAAAATGCCATCAAACAGAATCACGTGCTATGGAGAAATCTTATGAAAGGAAGAGTCAATCGATGTGACAAACCTCAGTGTTGTCTTATTTTAAGAAATTGCCACAGCTACCCCACGCTTCAGCAACCATCACCCTGATCAGCCAGCAGCCATCAACATTGAAAGAAGACTCTCCACCAGCAAAAAGATTAAGACTCACTGAAGGCTCAGATGATGGTTAGCATTTTTTAGCAATAAAGTATTTTTAAATGATGGCATGTACATTTTTTTTTAGACATAATGCTATTGCACACTTAATGAACTACCAAAAAAACGAAAACCAAACCCACTGCCATCAAGTCAATTCCAACTCATAGTGACTGTATAGGTCAGAGTAGAACTGCCTCACAGGTTTTCCAAGGAGCAGCTGGTGGATTTGAACTCACAATCTTTTGATTAGCAGCCGTAGCTCTTAACCACTGTGCTACCACGGCTCCTAATAAACTACAGTATAGTGTAAATATAACTTTTATATGCACTGGGAAACCAAAAAGTTTGTGTGACTCGCTTTATTACAATATTTGCTGTATTGTGGTGGCCTGGCACTGAACCCACAATATCTCCGAGGTAGGCCTGTAGCTGCAATAATGGACTTGAACATGCTGTAAGGATGATGTAGGACCCAACAATGTTTTATTCTGTTGTTCATGAGGTCACCACCATGAGTCAGAGTCAACTCAATGGCAACTGATGACAACAATAAGGTAAAGAACCAGTAAGCTTTAATACTTGAACTAAATGTGCACAGCTGACTTGGAAAAAGGTGGTACAATTAACAGAAATAAGAAAATTGGGGGAGGGGGCAAGTGGTATACTGTTTAGATGAAGTGATGAGGCCAAGATGAACAGTCCAGTGTTAAAGTATTTGAAGTGACAAGTGGAGATGTCCATTTAGCACTGAAGAGGAAGATTGGAGCTCAGGGCAAGGTCAAAGCTGGAAAGGTGGACTTGGAAATTTGCCTTACAGGAAGGAGCCTTTGAGATCAGGAAAGTGAATGAGATCTCTGAGGAGGGGAGCAAAGGGTGAGAAAGAATAAAATCAAAGGCCAAATTTTAAAAGGGAGGGACAGACAGAGATGGAGTGGTCAGAAATACAAGAATTTCAGTGGGGTCTCACATTATGTGGAGGGAACCAGTCACTGGATTTGACGATTAGAAGATAATTAATGATCTTTTGGGAAGCCATTTCAGTAGTGAAATGGGAGCGAAGCCAGACTATTTAAAACAAAGGCGGCCATAAATAAAGGCAGTCATAATCTTCTATGTACAGGTTCCGCATGAGCACTATTAAGTGTTCTTGAATTCCCATTCTTCTCAAAGTTATCCATAATTTGTTACGTTCCACACAGTTGAATGCCTTTGCATAGTCAACAGAACACAGGTAAATAGCCATGATCCATCTGACATCAACAATGATATCCCTCATTCCACATCATCTCCTGAATCTGGCAGTTCCCTGTTGATGTACTGCTGCAATGGCTTTTGAATGATCTTCAGCAAAATTTTACTTGCGTGTGATATTATTGATATTGTTTGATAATTTCTGCATTCTACTGGATCACCTTTCTTTGGAATGGGCACAAATATGGATCTCTTCAGTCAGTTGGCCAAGTAACTGTCTTCCAAATTTCTTGGCATAGACAAGTGAGCACCTCAGTGCTGCATCCTTTTGTTGAAATATCTCACTTGATTTTCTGTCAATTCCTGAAGCCTTGTGTTTTGACTAAGCCTTCAGTGCAGCTTGGACTTCTTCCTTCAGTACTATTGGTTCTTGATCATTTGCTACCTCATGAAATTGTTGAACGTCGACCAATTCTTTTTGGTACAGTGACTCTGTGTATTTCTTCCATCTGCTTTTGATGCTTCCTGCATTGTTCAATATTTTGCCCATGGAATCCTTCATAACTGCAACTCAAGGCTTGAAATTTTTCTTCAATTCTTTCAGCCTGAGAAATGCTGAACATGTTCTTCCCTTTTGGTTTTCTAACTCCAGGTCTTTGCACATTTAATTATAATATTTTACTTTTTCTTCTTGATCTGCTCTTTGAAATCTTTCTGTTCAGCTCTTTTACTTCATTATTTCTTCCATTCGCTTCAGCTACTCTATGTTCAAGAGCAAGTTTCAGAGTCTCTTCTGACATCCATTTTGGTCTTTTCTTTCTTTCTTGTCTTTTTAATGACCCTTTTCTTTCTTCATGTATGATGTCGATGGTGTCATCCTACAACTCGTCTGGTCTTCCGTCATTAGTGTTCAGTGCGTCAAATCTATTCTTAAGATGGTCTCTAAGTTCAGGTGAGATGTACTAAATGTCGTACTTTGGCTCTTGTGGACTTGTTTTAATTTTCTTCAGCTTCAACTTGAACTTGCACATGAATAATTGATGGTCTGTGCCAAGTTGGCCCCTGACCTTGTTCTGACTGATGATATTGAGCTTTTCCATTGCCTCTTTCCAGAGATGTAGTCAATTTGATTCCTGTGTTTTCCATCTGGTGAGGTCCTTGTGTATTATCACCGTTTATGTTGTTGAACTCAAAGTCCTTTCCTTAGAGCACTCTAGAATAAATAGATGCAACTGTCTTAAAGAAGTTCCAACTTCCAATTAAGAATGAGAGCAATGTTTACCATATTGGTTTACCATACTGGTGTTGATTGTGTTCTTGTGAATTCCCACCCCACCTCAGCTATAAGACCTGAAGCACTCAGAACCAGGTACAGAGCGTATGAAGGCAGCTTGCACAGTGTGAGACTGCCAGGGCCCTTGGTTGGGGGTGGAGATAAACCTGACAGAATCTGGCACTTGCCGCTGTGGCTGGGAAGGAATGCCTTTTTGTTCTCTGCTTTTGTTTATCCAAAAGCAGAAGAACTTTAGTCAAATGTCGTCTGTAGCTACAATCATGATTCAATAAATATTCATATTAATTTCCAATTTATGTAATTTCTGTACACCAGTTGCCATCGAGTTGATTCTGACCCCAAGTAAGTCAGAGTAGAACTGTGCTCCACAGGATTTTCAATGGCTGATTTTTCAGAAGTAGATTGCCAGGTCTTTTTTCCAAGGTATCTCTGGTTGGACTGGAACCTGCAACATTTATGTTAGCAGCTGTCTTAGTTATCTAGTGCTGCTACAACAGAAATATCATAAGTGGATGGCTGTAACAAACAGGAGTTTATTCTCTCACAAGTCTAGGAGGCTAGAAGTCCGAATTCAGGGTGCCAGCTCCAGGAGAAGGCTTTCTCTCTCTGCAGGCTCTGAGGGAAGGTCCTTGTCATCAATCTTACCCTGGTCTAGGAGATTCTCTAGGAGAATCCAAAGGATGCACTCTACTCCTGGCTTTGCTTTCTTGGTGGTATGAGATCACCCGTCTCTCTGCTTGATTCTGTCTTTTACATCTCAAAAGAGATTGAATTAAGACACAACCTAATATTGTAGATTAAGTTCTGCCTCATTAACATAACTGCCTCTAATCCTGCCTCATTAATATCAAAGAGGTAGGATTTACAACACATAGGAAAATCACATCAGATAACAAAATTGTGGACAATCATACAATACTGGGAATCATGGCCTAGCCAAATTGACAGATATTTTAGGGAGACACAATTCCATCCATGACCACAACTGAGCGTGTTAAACATTTGCACCACCCAGGGACTCTGAATTTCCTTACAATACATTCTTATAATTTGGATTCATTCTTGTTACTTCCATTTCTATCTTGAGGTTTTGGGTATTTAAAATCACATATATTTTTACTGGTTGGATTGCTGAGTATTCTTTTGAGAAGATTATGTTATAGGATAAATACATTAGCAGCATGTAGAAAATATAAATAAAGTTTATCACAATTTGGAGAACGTATAGATAATTAGGAAATTAACCAAATCACATTCACATTGCTATAAATAAATATATATATTGAATCCTGATTTCACTAATTGAAATATTTTAGGGACTATAATGCTAAAAAACATTGCCATGAATCGTTTTCTTCTTGACTTTGATGTGATTATATCTGTGATGTTGGTGTTAAATTTCACTTTTAATTTAGACTCAAATTAAATGTTACTATCTCATAAACATAGACGTTTTCTCCTAGCAGCCATCACACAGAAATAGCACTCTGTAGACTTTTACTTCTTTACACAAAATATCCATTGTTAGGGTCAGGAAATAGAGCATTACACTCCCTGCCTCCTGAGCCACACCCTAGAACATCTTTCTAATCCCAATGTCTTAGGATGAGCCTGGGCCAGTGCCAGGAGGGGTGGGTGGGGGACAGAAGGGCATTCTACTAAGTGCTCATGCTAGTTGGGTTTTTATAAAGCGGTGCGTTTTCAAAATCCTTTATGGGTATTTCTGATTCTCCAGTAAGTTACTCCTAATTACTCTAGTGGCCAGCATCCCTCTGCCATACAGGGTTATTCAATTTTCTTACCTTTATTGATAGATGTAGAAAGTAAGGCATGAAGCACAGAGAATTAATGTTTTCTTAACATAAAAACAAAAGAGTTAAGATTAGAATATAACCTTGTACCATGAATAACATCAGTAGAGTCTACTGTCGTGAAGAGTAATGTGAAAACCCAGTTCAGATATGGGTAAAATAATTGCATCTGCTCCTTGAAGAATTTATGCTCTAAGGGCCTTTAGCCTGAGTGGGAGTCCGTGGGTGGTGCAAACAGTTAACTTGCTTGGCTGCTAACCGAAAGGTTGGGGATTCCAGTCCACCCCAAGGCACCTTGGAAGAAAGACCTGGCAATCTACTTCCGAAAAATCAGCCATTGAAAACTCTGTGGTGCACAGTTCCACTCTGACACTCACGGGTTCTCCATGAGTCAGAATGACTTGATGATAGCTGTTTTTCAGCCAGGGCACATCAGTATACACAAAAGTCACAGAAACATACATTACGGTAAGGAAAAATGCAATTTAAAACAAACTAACAAAAAACATAGTTGGAGAATACGTAAGTCATTAATTACATGTGTGTCATCCAGTCAACAAAATCTACTAAGTGGCTGGACAGCCCCGTAAAACCAAATGAGACTAATGAGGTACAGGAGTCCAGTGACAAGGGCCAGAAGGCAGAAGGGGACAAGGAAGCTGGTGATAGGGAACCCAAGGTTGAGTAAGGATATTGTTGATGTGATGTGAGATTGTTAACCATTGTCACAGGGCAACGTTTGTAGTAACTGTTAAATAAGAAACTATTTTGTTCTGTAAGCCTTCATCTTAAGTGAGAATAACAGCACAATTGGAAGAGTGTAGTCAATGTCACTGAACTGTGCATGTAGAAATTTTTGAAATGGTGTATCTTTGGCTATATGTATTTTCACCAAAAAAAAAAAAAAAAAAGGTTGAGAAGTTAGAGGGTTAATATGTTGTGAGGTTGTTAACCAATGTCATAAAACAACACGTGTACTACTGTTTCATGAGAAACTATTTGTTCTGTAAGCCTTCATCTGAAGTACAATAAAAAAAAAAAATCTACTAAGTGGCTACTTGTTGCAGTCACTGTTATAGGTACTGGGAGTGAGTGCAGAGGGGAATTGTTCTTAGCCCTAATCACAGTGCCCGAGGAAAGATAGACTCATACAAACTCAAGTGACTACAGTCATACAGTATAGCAAATAGACAAACAGTTAGTCAGAGAGTAACTCCTAGAGCAGAGACATTACAGGACAACTACTACCTTAAAGCTGGTGGGAATGGTCAGAAAACATACAAGGCACAGGACACAGAATTTAACTTTTACTGTTGCCTCAGTTTTGGGGTTGGCAAAGCGAAGGACAGTGTGTGTGTGACAAGTACCCGGACATCCTAAGGAGGTTGTTAGAATATCTATGCAGGACTTCCGTTTGTTGTGTTGTTTCAGACATTCTGAATCAATCCCTTCTTTTCTTTATACATTCTGCGTTTAAAGATGTCCCCTAGGAATAACAAATCGGTAACTTGGTTTGTCGGACTCCAGTGGTTTGCATGTTGCTGTGATGCTGTAAGCGATGTCACCAATATTTCAATTACCAGTAGGGTCACCCATCATGGACAAGCTTCAGTGGAGCTTCCAGACTAAGACACACTAGAAAGAAAGGTCTGGTGATTTACTTCTGAAATCAGCCAACGAAAACCCTATGGATCACATCAGAATACCGTCCGATACAGTGCTGGAAGATGAGCCCCCTAGGTTGGAAGGCACTCAAAATGTACAGTAGCTGCAACAATGGACTCGAGCATACCAGCCATTGTGAAGGACGGTGCAGGACCGCCGGGCAGCATTCTGTTCTGCTGTAGGGGGGGTGCCAGGAGTCAGAAGGGTCTTGAAGGCAGCTAACAACAACAAGGTGAAAACTACTGCTGGGGAAGAGGTGGGTGAAGCCCACCAGCATTGCCTCTCCATTACCTGGTCTTCTGCGTCGTCACTAGTCTCTCTAGCTAGAAGTAAGGGTCTGTGAGAGTTGTAGCCGGCATTGTCAACAGCAGTCCCAGCATCGTGAAATGGTTCAGGCTGACCTTTTCGGTGAACTTCAAAAAATGTCTTCAAACAGCTTTTGATCTTTTTGGTAAAGTTCCCCAAACCAAATAAAAAATGCAACTAATATAATTATACAAAAGGCATTTGTAGCCATTACTTAGTCCCCATAATTACTTTAGAAAACAAAACAAGTGTCTTGGTTACAAGAAACAGCTGCCCCAGGAAAAGGAGAAGCTGGGCTGCTCTGCTCTCTTGGGGTCAGATCCAGGTTTCTATTCTTTTCCCAGTGCCTTTCCTCACTGGATAAAAATAAAATGATGATATAATAAATAGTGAATTCTTCCATTACTGTTTTATTAGCCCTCTGGAAGAAAGTCAACAAACAGAGCTTTCTAATTTATCTGATCGGTGTTACATTTAGCCCCCCCAGTGGTGCCTGTCTTAGTTCACTACTGCTGCAGTGACATAAATATCACAGGTGGCAGGCTTTAAAGAACAAATATTTATTATCTCATAGTTCTGGAGGCTAAAAGTCCAAATCAGGGGGTCAGCTGTGTCCACTCCTTCCTTGTAGGCAGCTTGGACATTGTTGGTGATCCTCCCACTGGGTCTGTCTTCCCCAGTGTGTGCTTGCTTGTCTCTGTGTCTATAACTCAGAAGTGATTAGGTTTAGGACACCACCTACGCTCATATGACCTCAGCAGATTGATTACACTACATTAGATTACATTGTGGAAGGTGGTTACATTAGATTAGATTACATTACATTCACAAATATATGTGTTAGGATTCCAACACATATTTTGGGGGGGACACAATTCAATCCATAACAATGCATTTGACTGGGATTTTTTCTCATGTAGTGTCCGGGTGTATGTGAGAGACAGTCAAGGCAGCAGGGTTAAGGTAGTGCTGTTCATTACTTAAGGTGGGTTAAAAATATTACATGCGCCGTCTAATGGGGAGGTTCTCAAACTGTGGTCTGTGCACCCCTGGGGGTCCCAGACATCCTTCAGGGAATCCACAAGGTCAAAACTATTCTTGTAATAATACTAAGAAATGAGTTGTCTTCAGCAATGTATTGACATTTGCTTCGAGGAGACAAAAGCAGTTCTGGGTAAGACTGATGGTGCCCTTAGCACATATCAACACAGTGCACCAAAATATTGTAGTAGTCATTCTATTCGTCACCACCACTCACTCACAGTTTTAAAAAAAAAAGCTACTTTCACTTAAGAATGCCCTTGACTAAGCAGTAAAATATACTGATTTTGTTAAATCTCAACCCTTGAGATTTATTTACATTGTGTGGCAAATAAGAAGTGTGAGTAAAGCACTTTTACTCCATTCCAATGTGTAACGGATGTCTTGAGGGAAAGTATTTGTACGGTTGTTCGAGCTGAAAGTTGAATTAGTAACTTTATCATAGAACATCATTTCTTAATTGGGAGAATGACTGACAGACAAACTAGGTTATTCAGACTTAGGTATCTGAAAGACATTTTCTTGAAGATCATCAAAATGAGATCATCACTTTAAACAAAACAATTGATATCATTTGTTGTCAATGGTAAGACTTGAGATTTCAAGAAAAAGGTGAATTTTGTAAAACTTGCATCTGCCATTGTGATCTTGTCAGCTTTCTAATAGTTAAATCCTTTGTTTTGTTTTTTAAATAAGATTGGTAGTGTTACTAACATAGGTAATTTTTTATTTTATTTTATTGTACTTCAGATGAAGGCTTACAGAACAAATAGTTTCTCATGAAACAGTAGTACACATCTTGTTTAATGACATTGGTTAACCACCCCACAACATATTAACCCTCTAACTTCTCAACCTTTTTTTTTGGTGAAAATACACATAGCCAAAGATACACCATTTCAAAAATTTCTACATGCACAGTTCAGTGACATTGACTACACTTTTCCAATT
>NW_004444141.1:3792394-3798220 GCF_000243295.1 Trichechus manatus latirostris
CAGTTTTCTCACTCCATTTGGTGCTTGGCTGAGTTCTTTATCTCTTCATTTGATGTTTTAGGGTTTCAGGATTGTTGTATTCTCTGTTCGGCTTAGTTTTTCGGATCTTTGCTGGGGAGGGACGGCATGGTGCTTCTGCCTAGAGCGCCATATTGCTGGAACTCTAACATAGGTAATTTTTTGATGCTGGATAATGAAATGTGTCAAAATTTGGAAGATCCACATGATTCAATAAACCAGTATGTTACTAATGACCCATGAATGATGTTTAATAATCATGCATGGGTAACAACAGCAACAAAACCCATTATCCTCAAGTCCATTCCGACTCATGGTAACCCCATATGTTAAAGAATAGAACTGCTCCACAGAGTTTTCTTGGCTGTAATCTTAACAGAAGCAAATTGTCAAGCCTTTCTTCTGCAGTACCTCTGGGTGGGTTCAAACCGCCAACTTTTAGGTGAATTTTTGTTGTTGTTGTTAGGTGCTGTCAAATTGGTTCCAACTCATTGCAGCCCTATGTATCACAGGATGAAACGTAGCCAAGTCTTGCACCAGGCTCACAAATGTTGCTCTATTTGAGCCCATTGTTGTACCCACTGTGTCAATCCATCTCTTTGAGGGAGGGTCTTCCTCTTTTTTGCTGACCCTCCACTTTACCAAACATGATGTCCTTCCTCAGGATTGGTCCCTCCTGATAACTTGTCCAAAGTACATGAAACACAGTCTCACCATCCTCACTTCTAAGGAGCATTCTGGTTGTACTTCTTCCAAGACAGATTTAGTCCGTGGTATATTCAATATCCTTCACCAACATCATAATTCAGGCACATCTATTCTTCTTAGGTCTTCTTTATTCATTGTCCAGCTTTTGCAAGCATATACCAAAAACCAAACCAAACCCATTGCTGTCGAGTCAATTCTGACTGATAGGGTCGCTATGAATCACAAGCATATGAAGTGATTGAAAATACTATGGGTTGGGTGCACCCTAGTCCTCAAAGTAACATCTTTGCTTTTTAACACTTTAAAGAGGTTTTTTGCAGCAGATTTGCCCAATTCAATGCATCACTTGATTCCTTTCAACCATTTCAGGAGGTAGCATATGATCAAGAACTGATGGTACTGAAGGAAGAAGTCCAAGCTGCACTGAAGGCATTGGTGAAAAACAAGGGTTCAGGAATTGATGGAATATCAACTGAGATGCTTCAGCAAATGAATGCGATGCTGAAAGTGCTCACTCCTCTATGCCAAGAAATTTGGAAGAAAGCTACCTGGCCAACCTACTAGAAGAGATCCAAATATGTGCCCATTCCAAAGAAAGGTCATCCAACAGAATGTGGAAATTATTGAACAATATCATTAATATCACACACAAGTAAAATTTTGCTGAAGATAGTTCAAAAGCCGTTGCAGTAGTACATCGACAAGGAACTGACAGAAATTCAAGGTGGATTCAGAAGAGGACATGGAATGAGGGATATCATTGCTGATGTCAGATGGATCATGACTGAAGGCAGAGAATACCAGAAAGATATTTACCTGTGTTTTATTGACTATGCAAAGACATTTGACTGTGTGGATCTTAAGAAACTACGGATAATTTTGTAAAGAATGGGAATTCCAGAACACTTAATTGTGCTTATGTGGAACCTGTATATAGAACAAGAGGCAGTCAGGGGCAGGGCCAAGAGTAGTCAGATACTTCCAGTGGACCCTCTTACAACAAAGACCCAAAAAAACAAGTGAATCGATTATATATGACAGTCTAGGAGCCCTGAACATCAAAGGCAAAGTTGAGGAACCAGGCTGAGTGACAGGCAGAGGGAGAGACAGTTCAGAAGAAGCAAGGAGTTGCCAGACCTGACTCAGTGAGAGCCTGAACCCTTCAGGCCTGATCAGCTCATGGGTGAGCAGTGAGGCAGGCAAGCAGCAGTGCTCAGGAGGCATGTTCTGCACCGGGAGAGACCTAGCAGCAGAGAGTCTACTTGGCCACCGAGAACCAGTGAGAGGCAGCCCTCAATTGGCAAAATATAAGTACTTGCATCCGGCCTACCATGAGGATCCAAAAAAACCCCATTAGGGAAAAGCCTCTCTCCCATTTACCTCCCTGCTCTCTGCTCTGGGTTGCATCCTGGACTGGCTTCAGCAATTGCTGAGTCCCCTGGGCCAGAAGTAGGATCTGTCACACACCCTGAGCCATTCTCCCAGCCTTGGAGAGTGAACAAATTAACAAACAGGGGAAAAAATTAACTTCCGCCTCCCCTAAGCCAAGAACTCAGGGTAGGCAAGCTCCTTTGCCTAGGCACGGGCATAATGGATCCACGGATTTGAGTGACTTTCCCCCTGTATAGACTTGTGTGGCCCCATTTCAATACCATAGGTCCTCATTGCTGCAGTACAACAGGGTGTATACCTGAAGTCTAACTTCAACTGCTTCAGCTGTGAAGTGGCAGGTTCATGACATTTGACAGTGCTCTGCCGATTAAGCAGTGTCTTCACCTACCCACATCAGGGGCCTGAGGACTGGTGGCTCCACCCACGCCACCTAGCCACTTGTGATGGGGCCCAAGAATAAGAGATGTCCCCTAGTCCTTACAACCAACAGCACTGGGTGCTCATAGTCTGGCTGCAGAAACCACCCACCTATGCACTCTAGGGAACAGGGACATGCCTTCCTCCTGGACACTCAGGGGTAGCCATCAGCCCCCTGCCTTGCTCAGAGTCTGTCTCCATGCGGCAGCCAGATGCCTGTGCCTACACCAATCACCCATGCCTGTCTAGGACTGTAGGTGAGAGCCTGCACCACACACTTGGTGGCTATCTACCTGGGCACCTGAGCTGAGTCCATACAGGATGAGTGGGCACACTCCTGAGCTCACATACCTAGTAACAGATCTAATCACCTGGTGACAGGACATTAGAGCTTCAAAGATGCCAATAATTAAACTAGCTCACACGAGCAGCCTATTTGGGCATATCAAAACAAAACAAGAAGCTAGAACACAGTAAGCAAACAAAATGAATAAATATAATAACTTATTGATGACTCGGAGACAATGGTCAATATCAAATCACATAAAGAGGCAGTCCATGATGGCTTCAGCAAGCTCCCAGAATAAAGAATCTAGAAATTTTCCAGAGGAGAAAAATTTCTTGGTATTACCAGAGGCAGAATACAAAAGATTAATATACAGAGCTCTTCAAGAGATTAGGAAGGAAATTAATCAAAATGAAGAACATGCAATAGAGGAACTTAAGAAGATTAGAGGAGAGCATAATGACAAATTTAACAGTCTGCAAGAATCCAAAGAGAGGCAGTAATCAGAAATCCAGATTAACAATAAAATTTCAGAATTAGAAAACTTAATAGAAAGTCATAAGAGAAGAATTGAGGCAATGGAAGTCAGAAATAGTGAGATTGAAGATAAAGCACTTAACTACAACGTATTTGAGGAAAAATCAGATAAAAGGATTAAAAAATGAAGAAACTCTAAGAATTACGTGGGATTCTATCAAGAGGAATAATTTACAAGTGACTGGAGTACCAAAACGGGGGGGATAACAGACAATACAGAGAGAATTGTTGAAGATTTGTTGGCAGGAAACTTCCCTGATACCGTGAAAGATGAGAAGATATGTATCCAAGATAGTCATCAAACCACACACAAGGAAGATCCCAAAAGAAAGTCACCAAGACATATTGTAATCAAACTTGCCAAAGCCAAAGATAAAGAGAGATTTTAAGAGCGGCTAGGGATAAGCAAAAAGTCATCTACAAAGGAGAGTCAATAAGAATAAGCTAGGACTACTCAGCAGAAACTATGCAGGCAAGAAGGCAATGGGATGACATATATAAAACCTTGAAGGAAAAAAATTTCCAGCCAAGAATTACATATCCAGCAAAACTGTCTCTCAAATGTGATGGTGAAATTAGGCATTTCCAGATAAACAAAAGTTTAGGGAATATGCAAAAATCAAACCAAAACCACAAGAAATACTAAAGGGAGTCCTCTGATTAGAAAATCAATAACATCAGATAATAACACAAGACTAGAACACAGAACAGAGCAACCAGATATAAACCCAGATAGGGAAATAACAAAAATAAGTCAGAGCTAAAACCCTGATAATAGGGAAACAGATGTCAATAAGTTAAAGATGACAACATTAAAACAAAAAAGAAGGACTTAAAAAATGTAGACATAGATTTTTCATTTGGAGAGGAAGAAATAAAAGACTGGTATAAACTTAGAAAGATAGGGGTAAATATTAGATAACCACAAAGGAAACTAACAATCCTACAAGTCAAAATAAAAGACAAGAAAAACATAAAGACTCAGCAAACACAAAATCAACAACAATGAAAAAGATGAAAAGACAATACATAAAGAAAAATGACTCAGCACAGAAAATTAAGTGGTACAAAGAAACTGTCAACAACACAAAAAAAGACATCAAAATGACAGTACTAAACTCATACCTATCAATAATTACGATGAACGTAAATGGATTGAATGCACAAATAAAGAGACGGAGAGTGGCAGATTGGATAAAAAAACACGATCCATCTATATGCTGCCTGTAAGAGACACACCTTAGACTTAAAGACACGAACAAACTAAAACTCAAAGGATGGAAAAAAATATATCAAGCAAACAACACTCAAAAAGAGCAAGAGTGGCAATATTAATCTCTGACAAAATAGACTTTGAAGTAAAATCCACCACAAAGGATAAGGAAGGACACGATATAATGGTTAAAGGATCAATACACCTGGAAGACATAACTATAATAAATATTTATGCACACAACAACAGGGCTCCAAAATACATAAAACAAACTCTAACAGCATTGAAAAGAAAGATAGACAGCTCCACAATAGTAGTGGGAGACTTCAACACACCACTTTCAGTGAAGGACAGAATATCCAGAAAGAAGCTCAACAAAGACACAGAAGCTCTAAATGTTACGATCAACCAACTTGATCTCATAGACATATACTAAACACTCCACCCAACAGCAGCCAAGTATACTTTCTTTCCCAACGCACATGGGACATTCTCCAGAATAGACCACATATTAGGCCATAAAGCAAGACTTAACAAAATCCAAAACATCAAAATATTACAAAGCATCTTTTCTGATCATAAAGCCATAAAAGTAGAAGTAAATAACAGAAAAAGCAAGGAAAAAAAAATCAAACACCTAGAAACTGAACAACACCTTGCTCAAAAATACTGGGTTATAGAAGAAATTAAGGATGGAATAAAGAAATTCATAGGATCAAACAAGAATGAAAACACATCCTACCAGAACCTTTGGGACACAGCAAAAGCAGTGCTCAGATGTCAGTTTATAGCAATAAATGCACACATCCAAAAAGAAGAAAGGGCTGTAATCAAAACATTAACCCTACAACCAGAACAAGTAGAAAGAGAGCAGCAAATGAAGCCCTCAGATGCCAGAAGAAAGGAAATAATAAGAATTAGAGCAGAATTAAATGAAACAGAATAGAAAAACAATTGAAAGAGTTAACAAGAGCAAAAGCTAGTTCTTTGAAAAGATCAACAAAATCGATAAACCATCGGCCAAACTGACAAAAGAAAAACAGGAGAGGAAGCAAATGACCTGAATAAGAAATGAGATGGATGATGTCACAAAAGAGCCAAGTGAAATTAAAAGAATCATAACAGAATACTATGAAAAATTGTACTCCAACAAATTTGATAACCTAGAGGAAATGGACAAATTTCTAGAAACTCACTACCTACCTAAACTAACACAAACAGAGGTAGAACAGCTAAATAAACCTATAACAAAAGA
>NW_004444141.1:3798320-3800078 GCF_000243295.1 Trichechus manatus latirostris
AAAGCCCTGGCCCAGATGGCTTCACTGGAGAATTCTACGAAACTTTCAGAAAAGTGTTAACACTACTACTAAAAGTATTTCAGAGCATAGAAAAGGATGGAATACTCCCAAACTCATTCTAGGAAGCCAGCATAACCCTGATACCAAAACCAGGTAAAGACACCACAAAAAAAAGAAAATTACAGAACAATATCCCTCATGAACACTGACGCAAAAATCCTCAACCAAATTCTAGCTGATGGAATTCAGCAACACATCAAAAAGATAATTCACCATGATAAAGTGGGATTTATACCAGGTATGCAGGGATGGTTCAACATTGGAAAAACAAGCAATGTCATCCATCACATAAATAAAACAAAAGACAAGAGCCACATGATCTTATCAATTGATGCAGAAAAGCTATTTGACATAACCCAACACCCATTCATGATAAAAACTCTCAACAAAATAGGAATAGAAAGGAAATTCCTCAGTATAATTAAGGACATTTATTCAAAGCCAACAGCGAACATCATCCTAAATGGAGAGACTTTGAAAGTATTCTCCTTGAGAACGGGAACCAGACAAGGATGTCCTTTATCACCACTCTTATTCAACATTGTGCTGGAGTCTGAACCAGAGCATTTAGGCGAAAAAAAGAAATAAAGGGAATCCAAATTAGGACGGAAGTAGTCAAAGTATCTCTTTTTGCAGATCTTATACACAGAAAACCCCAAAGAATCCACAAGAAAACTACTGGAACTAATAGAAGATTTCAGCAAAGTTTCAGGATACAAGATAAATATAGAAAAATCAGTTGGATTCCTTTACACCAACAAAGAGAACCTTGAAGAGGAAATCACGAAATCAATACCATTTACAATAGCCCCCAAGAAGATAAAATACTTAGGAATAAATCTAACCAGAGACATAAAATACCTATACAATAAAAACTTCAAGACACTACTGCAAGAAACCAAAAGAGACCTGCATAAGTGGAAAAACATACCTTGCTCATGGATAGGAAGACTTAACATTCTATTCTACGCAAAGCGATCTACAGATACAATGCAATCCCAATCCAAAATCCAACAGCGTTTTTTAATGAGAAACAAATCACCAACTTCGTATGCAAACGGAAGAGGCCTTGGAAAAATAAAGCATTACTCAAGAAGAAGAACAAAGTGAGAGGCCTCACACTACCTGATTTTAGAACTTATACCACCATTGTAGTCAAAAGAGCCTGGTACTGCTACAACAGATACATAGACCAGTGGAATAGAATTGAGAATCCAGATGTAAATTCCTCCACCTATGAGCAGCTGATATTTGACAAAGGCCCAAACTCTGTTAATTGGGGAAAAGACAGTCTCTTTAACAAACAGTGCTGGCATAACTGGATATCCAGCTGCAAAAGACTGAAATAAGACCAATGCCTCACACCATGAACAGAAACTAATTCAAAATGGATCAAAGACTTAAATATAAAATCAAAAACGATAAAGATCATGGAAGAAAAAATAGGGACAATGCTAGGAGCCCTAATACATGGCATAAACAGAATAAGAACCATAGATAACTGGGAGCTCCTAAAAATCAAATACTTATGCTCATCAAAAGACTTCATCAAAAAAGTAAAAAGACAATCTACAGACTGGGAGAAAAAGTTTAGCTAAGACAGATCTGATCAGTGTCTAATCTCTAAAATCTACAAGATACTGCAAAACCTCAACAACAAAAAGACAAATAACCCAATTAAAAAATGGGCAAAGGATA
>NW_004444141.1:3801001-3810111 GCF_000243295.1 Trichechus manatus latirostris
TGGAGCAGGAGAAAGGTGGGGTGCAGAACTCAAATTCTAGTAAGAAGACCAGACTTAATGGTCTGACTGAGACTGGAGTTACCCTGGAAAGCATGGCCCTCGGATTCTCTATCAGCCCAGAACAAACAATTTCAGAGGCCAACTCTTCAGACAGGGTTTGGACTGGACTGTAGGACATAAAGTGATACTCATGAGGAGTGTGCCTCTTAGCTTAAGTAGATACAAGAGACTAAACGGGCAGCTTCTCTCTGCAGGTGAGATGGGAAGGCAGACAGGGTTAGGGGCTGGTTGAATGGACCTGGGGAATCAGGGGTGGAAAGGAGGAGTGTGCTGTCACAGTATGGGGAGAGCAGTTAGGGTCACATAACAATGTATGTATACATTTTTGTATGGGAAACTAACTTGAAATGTAAACTTCATTTAAACTACAACAATAAAAAAAAAAAGAACAAGAGGCAGTCGTTTGAACAGAACAAGTAGATACTGCGTGGTTTAAAATCATGAAAGATGTGCATCAGGATTGTATCCTTTCACCATACTTGTTCAATCTGTAAACTGAGCAAATAATCCAAGAAGGTGGATCATATGAAGAAGAATGCGACATCAGGATTGCAGGAAGACTTATTAACAACCTGTGATATGCAGATGACACAACCTTACTTGCTGAAAGTGAAGAGGACTTGAAGCACTTACTGATGAAGATCAAAGACTACAGCCTTCAGTAGAAATTACACCTTAACATAAAGAAAACATAAATCATCGCATCTGGACCAATAAGCATCATCATGTTAAACGGAGAAAATTTTGAAGTTGTCAAGGATTTCCCTTTACTTGATCCACAATCAATGCCCATGGAAACAGCAGTTACGAACTGAAAGGATGACATACTAGGTTTGTAGGTGATTTCAAACCATTTGTGCCACTAAGGACCTATATGTGTGGGTGAAGGACCCATCAGGATAGAATGATGGCTTTTTTATGCCACAGAGTACGAAACCTCCATTGGTATGGTTTGATTCCTCATTGCAACTCACCTTTAAGACGCTATTACTTGCTGCGTTATTGTTTTGTATCAAAGAAGATGATGCACAATTATTTGATAAAGACTATTAAAATCCTCTCACCTTTTCCAAATACACGTTTGGGTGAGGTTAGATTTTCTTCATATACTTTGACTCAACAACAGAACACAACAGATTAAATATGGAAGCAGACATTAGAATCCTGCCGTCTTCTATTAAGCTAGACATTAAAAGATTTGCAAAAAATGTAAAATAATGCCACTTTTCTTGCTAAATTTTTTGGGAAATGTAGTTATTTTTCGTAAGAATGTATTATGTATGTTAACATGTAATGAGCTAATGGATTGATAGATTAATAAACACATTCTTTAAAATTTTTTCAAAATTAATTTCTAGTACAGTAAATATAGAAAGATAGAACCTACACAGACAAAGGCTCTCTAAGGTTCTCAATAATTTTTAAAAGCACAAAGGGGCTATAGGGCCAAAAAGTTTGAGAACTGCTTTTCCACAGTACTGTGTGGGAATTGCTATAGACTCACTATGAGTCAGAATCGACTAGACGGCAGTGGGTTTGATTTTGGGTGTGGGAATAGAGGGACCCTGGTGGTGCAGTGGTTAAGAGCTCTGCTGTTAATCAAAAGGTCGTGGCTCAAACCCACCAGCCACTTTGCCGGGGAAAGAAGTGGCGATCTGCCCTTGTAAGGAATCCCTATGAGGCAGTTCTACTCTGTCCTATAGGGTTTCTGTGAATTGGAATCAACTCAAAGGCACAAAACAGCAACAAAAAATGTAGGAATAGGGAGGAAAGCGGTCCCTCCACCCACCCACTCCCAAAAAAGCGTGAAGATTGGAGTAGTATGTCTAGTGGTAGGCCAAGACTGTGTAAGTGACGGTCATACGGGTGAGGATGTCATTTTGGCTCTCCTGTTGGGAGATCCTGGCATCTTGCTAAGGTGTAATTCCAACTGTGGAGATACTAATGATAATTTTAAAAATAAGCATTTTCCTTAACAAGTCAACGTCCCATAGGGTGTGATAGTGTGGAAGCTGGAGTCCCAGTACATTAATTCGAATCCTCCCTTCACCAGATACTTGTTGAGTTATTACTGGTAAGTTATTTTGTTTCTCATGTCTCAGTTTCTTTCTTTGTAACATAGAAATAAAATATTACTGAATAATATTAATATTAAATAATTTAACATTTTAATAAGTTGTTAAATAATTTCTGCTTAGCTGAGTGAATTGTGCTACAGTTTGACTGAGAGACTGCATTAAAGTAATTAGACGTGTAATCCTCCTTTCAGTGTTACCCACAATTCAGCTTCCTCCTATCCCGTGCCCTTTCCCACTTCCTTCATTCCACTGCATACCTTCAGCATCTAATACTTTAGTTGATTGCTTAACTGACAAAACGGACCAACTGCAACCATTTTTGTTGAAATATTTCTTCTAGAATCCATTCAAAATGGTAAGTAAGTACACCAGAGGAAGTCTCTAGGATGTCAGTAACTAACGCTTAAAATACACAAACCTGGAAATTTCCAACATGCTGATTCCAATAAAACACCATGTAAAATACGCTTACGAAGGTAACATACCCACCAACAAAATAAGCAGGGAGACCATGTTTAAAACTTAAATCCTTAATTTTTTTAATGTTCATAAATCTTTACAAATAGGTTAGAGCCTTGAGACATTTTTCTGGGGTTAGGGAATTTTTGGAATCCATCCAGGGTTTATAATACCAGGAGAGGAAAATTCTTCAACAATGGCAGGAGCTAAAAGATTAACATAGCAAACATTTTGTAATGAAGGTTCTTCATGTTAGGATTTACATTAAACTAACTCACTACGTGTTTACTGATTTTTTTGTCTTCACTGCTAGCGCCCTTTCGGCAGACATTAGCAGAATTAAATGTCCTGATTGTAAGAATCCCATTGCCTTATTTTACACCAGAGAAGAGGTGGATCAGGAGAGACGATCATCAGGGCAAAGGATCTTTATCAAATTGACCTTTTGGTATCAGTCTTCCCATTTGTCTTGCTTCACAGAATTTTCCCAAAACTCATCTTTTTACTTCTGTACTTTACAGGAATGGGGAAGAATGAGTTCTTATGCATTATGGGGAGAACAGAGCTGACTTCAGGGATTCAAGATACGATCTGTGGCAGTTCCTTCCATAGTCAGGTTACATTCATACCTATTCAATACCACAAAGACAAAAACAAACAAACAAACCCCATTGCCATTGAGTCAATTCCGACTCATAGTGATCCTGTAGGACGGAATAGAACTGCTCCGTAGGGTTTCCAAGGCTGTAATCTTTACTGAAGCAGACTGCCACATCTTTCTCCCACGAAGCAGCCTGGTGGCTTTGAACTGACGACCTTTCAGTCCGCAGCTGGGCGCTTAACCACTGTGCCACCAGGGCTCCTTATAAAGACAAAAGGAGTCCTTAATAAAGCATGCAAGCTGCATAGACATTGTTGGCTAAGTGTATATGTAGACAAACGTTTATTATTTTATGCTGTTACATTAGGAGGCTTAGAAGGGCCCAGATACACGGAGAAGAGTTCTCTTCCCCCAACCCATCATTCTCTCAAGCGAGCTGCTTTAGACCACTTCTCGATTTCTGAAGAAACCAGGAGTGAATTCCTACGCCCTTTTCAATGTTCCTACCAAATTATATCTGAGTTCTGGGGGATCAAAATTCTTGCCTTACTTTTAACAACTGTTTAGTTAATCTTCTTCCTATCTATTTGGTGAAAGATCGTGAGCCAATGTTTTGAGATTTGTTACATAGTCTCTCCTCTGTTGCGGCTGCTGTCTGCTGCCTTTGAGTGGGTTTGTATTCGTGGTGACCCCATGTGTTTACAGGGTAGAACTGCCCCATAGGGTTTTCTTGGCTGTCATCTTTCGAGAAGCAGATTGCCAGGCCTTTTGTGGTGTCACTGGGTGGGTTCAAACTGCCAACATTTTGGTTACCAGTTGAGCGCAAACCGTTTGGACTACCTAGGGAGCAATCTTTTTCTCTATGGATCCTAAAATATTTTATTGTTAATTGATTATTCAGCAGAACTATGGCTTTTTAAATACATTTGCTTTTTTTAATTCTCATCTGTCATCTCTTTTCCTTTTTTGTATATTTCTTTCCTTTGTTTATTTCTCCACCCTCTCTTTAAATTCATTTATTTACACTTCTCCTAATTCTGTCATCTATTTTAAAAAAATACAGTCCATCTATTTTTATACTTTATATGTTGCCCAAATTTCTTCTTTCTTTGCCTCTCATGCATCCATTAAGAAAGTATTTGTGGTAATTAACTGATAGAGAACTGTATTGCAAAAGCAATTTAGAATGTTTTCTTGTAGACTAACACTGAGAGAGGCATGGTTGAAATTTGGCAAGAAACTAGAAACAGCTTTATTTCAGCGGAAAGCAATTTCTTTCAGAATATGAATAAAGACGGTTTTCTAATTTTCTAAACATTTCTCCCAACAGTACAAGTATTTGAATGCTGACACATTTTATATTTGAGAGTTTAATAAGCACATAATCAAAACTTTAGTCATGAAGTATACTTCTAGCAAATAACGAGTATTCAATAATGTTTGAACTGAACTGAGCTATTTGTTGAAGAAAAGAAATTCCACATCGGCAGTCCTCAGCTGCACTACTATATCAGAGCTCTAGTTAACGTTCAGCTGTAGGTACTTAAGGTCAAATGGAATGATTAATGGCTCTCGTTTCATAAATAAATAAGCTAGGAATTTCAAACCATAACTTCGGGTGCATGCCTAAAAACTTAAGAAGGTAATGACCTGAAAAAGCTCCGTTGCAGTTTTTTAAAACTCGCCTATTGTTTTCATGTGTTACATCAAATAAAAAGGACTTTGTCTTGGTTATGAGTTTTTGATGATAAAATATTCAAATGTTTTGTTTAAAATATTTGAGTATACATTTTAATTTCCCTGTTAAAGCAAATCTCTTGGAGATGATTTTAAGTAAGTTTATATAAAGATGCCTGTGAGCCCAGGACATTTCTCCTCTAGAAGGCAATCGTGGTAAGTTGTGGCTGAAGATGAAGGGCTGAGATAGAAGTTTTTATATGAAGGCATTGACATTATCATTTATTGTGTATGCCAGGTATTGGTCAAGGTTCAACGAGAGAAGCAGAACAAGTAGGAGTTATATATTAAGATAGGTATTCCATGGACTGGCTTAGAGGCTAGTGAGGCAAGTCTGAAATCCACAGGGCAGGCCTTCAAGAGAGCAGGCCAGAGCTCTGGAGCTGAAGTTCACAGGTGGAATTTCCTCTTTAGCAAAGCCTCAGCTCTACTCTTAAAGTCCTTCAATTGATTGAGTCAGGTCCACCCACATTATCTAGGATAATTCCCCTTCCTTAAAGTCAGTTGAATATTTAACCACATCTACAAAACACCTTCATAGCAACCCCTAGATTCCTGTGTGATTGAATAGCTGGCGACTGTAACCTAGCCACACTGGCATGTCATAATATCATACCTGGATACATTTCAGCATACTAGCAGTGGTTTTCTTCCCCTTATTTAGTGCCTGTTAGTATTTTGTTTTGTTTTTGTCCTTTCGATTTTCTATATTTCTATATTGTATTTACGTAGAACATGGAATTTTTCAGGGGAAAAAGAAAACTTTATTTTCCAAATTAAAGACAGTTGTGGAAAGCCTGTTTATTCTGCTCATGATAGTGCTATCACATCAAGATAGCATAGTCATTTATTCAGAATATAATGATCCCAAAGTGTTAGTGTGGAGCCCTGGTGGTGCAGTGGTTAAGAGCTCAGGCTACTAACCAAAGCGCAGGCAGTTTGAATCCACCAGCTATTCCTTGGAAACCCTATGGGGCCGTTCTACTCTGTCCTATAGGGTCACTATGAGTCAGAATCCACTCAATGGCAACAGGTTTTCAGTTTTTTTAAGTTCTAGTGTTAGGCACTTTTCAAGTTGAGCTAACTAGAGAGTCATTTCCTTCTTGAACTTTAAAATTTAATGAAAATAATTAATGTAAATGAATATGTAAGCATAATAAATAAATAAAATTTATCTCATGTTTTTATGAAAGGTCTTATGCATATATTTGAAGAATAGATTAAGAGAGACTTGTAGTCATTGTATATATCTAGGAAGGATCTTGAGTTCCATTATAAGCGACTATGTAAGATCAATCAATCCTCAATTTTGTTGAATATTTATAATATATAGAACTGAGCTTCAGACATTTGGAAATTCATAGACTAACTCAAGAGACAGACAATATTCTTTTGAAAGATATGTAAGAATGCATTCAAAGACATATACAAACAGGTCCAAGTATAGATATCTTGTGTTTGTATAAGAATATGTTTGCAAAGTTGTGGGGAAGGCTGGATGGTATAAAACTAGATAATGCAAACAACAGACCAAAAGTTTTTCTTTTCATTTGTTTGATCTAACATATGTCATCTTCACAGCAACCCTAGGAGTAATTAAAATGAGTATAATTTTACAAATTAGTGGTGAAAATCATCCAAGGGCAAAACATAAAAATATTCACACATAATGTCAGCTAATCATATTGGAAAAATCAAGACCAAAATCATCTCCACTAGCAGTAACATTATTTTCTTTCTACTACACCATTTATTGGTACCACAGTTCATTGAAGATACCTGTCTCAGGGGTTTTCTTGGAAATTTGACGTATTCTTATTTAGTAGTTACTCAGCGGGTCTGATGGTACATTTATTATTTCAAGTAAGCACTATTTGTATTTGGCAATTACTAATGTCCAATGTTTTACAAATTATGTTCTGTTCCATCTTTACTTTAGCTGTTTTGTTATTTGTCCACAACACACACACATGAACACTCCACCGTACACTTTTCTTCCTCCATGTCTTCCATATATTGTTACTAGTTTCCGTCAGTCGGCTTTGACTCATGGTGACCTTGTATATCACAGAACAAAACATTGCCCAGTCCTGTCCCCTCTTCCTGATCAGTGGTGTATTTGAGTCTATTGTTGTGTCTGTTATGCAGTGCCTTCCAACCCTGCAGCCTCGGAGGCTCATCTTCAGACACTGTATGGAAGAGTATTCTGTTGTGATCCATAAGGTTTTTTTGGCTCATTTTTGGAAGTAGATCACCAAGCCTTTATTTCTAATCTGTCTTAATCTGGAAGCTCCACTGAAACCTGTCCACCATGGGTGACCCTGCTGGTATTTGAAATACCAGTGACATAGCTTCCAGCATCACAGCAACATGCAAGCCACCACAGTATAATGAACTGACAGAAGGGTGGTGGCTCTCACACATATTTTCACAATATTCTCTATTTTTTCTTGCTTTTTCAGGACCACTGAAAACATATTTCTTCCATGAAATTTTTACTATGAAGTCTGTGTATACCGTTGATCTATTTTATGGGTGTCATATTTGATGTTGGTTGTATTTTGGGTTTTTGTTCCATGCATGTAAATATTGTTAAGTGTATTCTTTCTCTGATAAGGATACTTAATAAATGGCTTTGGTGATGATGACGTTTTGCTATCTATTCCTTGATAAAACTACTGCTGTATATACAGGGAAACTGTTATAGAATTTAAATTGTTAGCTTATATATTGCTTGTGTACATATTTAAACATCATTCTTTTTGAGCAGGGATCTGATTTCCTGCGTATTTGGGAGTACAGGTTCTAAACTAATGTATAAGAAGAAAGAAGATAATAATGATTAGTGACAGGTTTTTTCCATGGAGGTGTTTTGGAGTTTATTAAATGACATCAACTAGTGCTGACGATTTCCAAATGCTTGAAAATTAGTAATTTTTAGCTTTAGCTTTAATACATAGAATTTGTGGAAAGTTTTATATTTACAACAACCTTTCAAGGCTCCTTTAAGTTGCCTTTGCCAATTCTTTACATCTTTTAATAAAGTTTTTGATAAGAATTCTTAAAATACAGAGCTAAATAAAAAATAGAGGGTTTATAACCAATAATTATCAGAAAACAGTTTAGAAAGTATTATCACAAATAACCCATATTTGAAAAAGAAATTGAGAATTTATTCAGCTCTTAAATAACACTGAATGAGAAAAATCTAAAACATTGTCTGCAACTGAATGTTTGCAGATTCTCTTCTAAGTATGTTTTTATGACATACATAAAAAATGATAAACCTAACCCAAGACATATACAAAAAAAAAAAAAACTAACATTATTTTACAGATCCTTTTCCAATGAAGTTAGGTTTAGAGTCTCCATGTCGCAGCTTCAGTTAAAAAAAAAAAAAAAAACCTTAAAGCAAAAGTGAGTAATCTTAACAACTTAGCACTATGTCATTAAAACATGAACAGTAAATAAAGGAAAAAGAAAACCCAGTGAAGAGCTACAGTCTAATATGAAGGGCTAGTGAGCAAATTAAGAGATGCTCACTTTACTAGCAATGAAGAAATGTGAATTTAAACAATTTTGAAATGAGTATTGCACTAAGCACCAACCAAGTCACCTGAGGCTGTTGTTACTAAAATACTTGGGAGTGTTTTGATAACCATGTGGTACACCCATGCATAGTAGCCAGTTTTCAGGACTAAGGGGTTATACCCTCACTGTCAGTGTGTCCTGGAAACAGGTCAGCCTTCATAATGATGGAAGTCCAACACAGAGCAAGTCCCTGCTTCTACTGAAGGAACAAGGTCAGCCTTCATAATGATGGAAGCCCAACACAGAGCCAGTCCCTGCTTGGACTGAAGGAAAAAGGTCAGCCTTCAAAATGATGGAAGTCCAACACACAGCCAGTCCCTGCTTGGACTGAAGGAACCAGGTCAGCCTTCCTAATGATGGAAGAGCAACACAGAGCCAATCCCTGCTTGGACTGAAGGAACCAGGTCTGCCTTTATAATGATGGAAGCCCAAAACAGAGCCAGTCCTTGCTTGGACTGAAGGAACCAGGTCAGCCTTGATAATGATGGGAGCCCAACACACAGCCAGTGCCTGCTTGGACTGAAGGAACAAGATCAGCCTTCCTAATGATGGAAGCCCAACACATAGCCAGTCTCTGCTTGGAC
>NW_004444141.1:3810231-3818213 GCF_000243295.1 Trichechus manatus latirostris
AGCCAGTCCCTGCTTGGACTGAAGGAACCCGGTCAGCCTTCCTAATAATGGAAGCCCAACACACAGCCAGTCCCTGCTTGGACTGAAGGAACCAGGTGAGCCTTCACAGTGATGGAAGCCTGACACAGAACCAGTCCCTGCTTGGACTGAAGGAAACTGCTCCTCACATATCTGTGCGACAGAAGCAAAAATAAATTCTCCCCGGAGGAAGAATACATCATACTAAAACCATAAAAACCAAACCCATTGCCATTGATTGGACTCCAACTCATAGTGACCCTATAGAACAAAGTAGAATTGTCCCGTAGGGTTTCCAAGGAGCAGCTGGTGGATTTGAACTGCTGACCTTTGGTTAGCAGCCGAACTCTTAACCACTGCACCCCCAGAATTTCCCAGTACTTCATACAGAGCTTAAAATTATCTCATCAAATATAACCAGGCATACCAGGAGACAAATTTTACCAAAAATGAGAAAATACGGACATCAGAAACAGGCTCATTACGATATTTTGATAATTTATCAGATGTGAACTTGCTGCTCAACATGTTCAAAGAAATGAAAGACAAACTGAGAATTTTGGCAGAGAACCAAAAACTATGACTAGGATCCAAATGGTAATTTTAGAACTGAAGGTAAGGTACTGAAATGAAAAACTTAACTGATGGTTTAACAGCAGATCAATTACTGCAGAAGAAAGAATTAATAAATCGAAAGTACATTGGAGGAGAAATCTAAATTGAAGCACAGAGAAGAAAAAAGGCTGTAACATACTGAAAGAATCAAAGAGACAAAGGAAACATGATGAAGTTTCATCATATGTGTGATGGAACCTGAAACAGTTGCTTCTGTGTGTGGGAGGCGAAGATATTGATAGGAGAGAGGCAAGAAGGAACTTTCTGGGTGAGGAGAAGGTTGGATTTGTTTGGAGTGTGGATTACAGGGGTGCATATGTTTGTCAAAACTCATCAAACATTACATTTTTGTTTCACTCTATGTAAATTACTCCTTAATAAAAAATGTGTATAAGTACAAAAGAGTGAGGTACTGGAGAGATAAAAGGGGAAGGAGGGAAATGCTGTCCGATGTATATTATTGAGATGTTCTCTGCTTTGCCGTGGATCAAATTCAGAGAAACACTGGAAACAGATTTTTAAATTAAAGTGGTATGACTTTTCAGCTTTTAGTCTCACATGCTGGCAAGGCTTTTGTTCTGTTCCGAATTGCCTCATTTTTGTCAACAGCCATATCAAGAGGAACTCTTTGAAAAGAGAAAATAGCATGGAAAAATAAAAACTGGGCTCACTGATTCTGACTTTAGTAATGTATTTATTTCATAAATAATATTTTTCAAAGTATATCTAGTGGCTGAATATAAAACTAGTAAAATAACATTTATAATCAGCAAGTATCTTTAAAAAGTATGATATTCTTAAATTTGCAAATATTTTATTGACACAAAACTAGGGCAGAGACATGTTTGCCAGAAACATTTATATTGAGAAGACATCATTTATCTTTATCCTCTGCCTGGAATATCTCCTTCTCACTTTTCCTTTGGGCAAACTCCTAATCATTTTTAAAGACACAGAAAATATGTTTTTTGTTAAATATCCTAGATTTTCCCTGAGGAAGCCCCATTTTCTTTGGTCCCAAAATACTGACCCATATTTTTAATAAAGCACAAGTCACATGGTAAATTATCTGGGATCACATTTGCTTCCCCCATTGAACAGCAAACTTCTCAAAGTTAGACTGCATTTGTTCACCTTTTCTATCACTAGGGTCTCTTATTGTGTTCAGCACAAAGTAGGTGCTTGGGAAATACTGCTGAATAAATGAATTGTTTAATTGAAAAATACATTAAGAATAACTTTTACAGTGTTTCAGTCAAACGTCATTGACCAAAATAGAATTCCTCAAAATGATAAATGTTTGCTCTATAGCTTGATATACAAAGAAGAAGTGAAGCTTTGCTTCTTGGCTTATATTGGTTATCAAAGAGCACTTGGTTGATAACTCAGTTTAAACATTCTCAGGGGTAAAGGTGTACCCTCTAAGAATATGTCTCCTAGATTCCTTACTTTTCTTCTCCCTAAACTCTGTGCTCTGAATCACCAGACTGAATTCAGCACCCTCCTGTTGTTTCCTATGTTTGGCATGTCCGTCTCTGCTTAGCAAACTCTTTCAAGCCAAACTCAAATGACTTCCTGTTTATAAATCCTTCCTAGTCCCTCCAGGTAAAGGTTCTGCACCCGCCACCAATATCCAGTAGAACTTGGACATGTTTCTATTATGTTTGTCCCTTTGTGTTTATTTGCTCGTTGCTCATATCAGATGGTGAGTATCTGAGGGCTCAACAAACATTTTTAACCAGTTGAATGAAGAAGTTTGTGAGCACCCATTCCTACTTCAGTACTCAAACTGAATGATGAGATTCATGGCAAAAAGTCCCTCTCAATCTCTATGAGCGTAAAATAAAGCAAAAAGTGGAACTTGGATGTGATTATATATAAAACGATCCTGATTGCTGTTTGAATTACGTGACCCTGTCCTATTAACTGTTGTATCCCCCGGGCTTAGCATAATGCTGACACATAGCAAAAATTACTAAATACTTATTGAATCAATACATAGATACATATGAAGGTTATGTCTAAGATTCTTCAACTTGATTTGGTTCATGATACTGCTTGACATACTCCCATGATGTGCCAATGGGCATTGAGTAGATGTGACTCTCAGTTCCACACTAGCCTGAAAGTTCCACCGGGCAGGAACTCTGCATTAGCGACCATTGGTTCCCCAGCACTCACAAGCATTCACTAACTATTTTGTGAATAGCGTTAAATGCTGAAGTCCTGGAATTTATGGAAGAGGGCTATGCTTTTGTGAAAGAGGAAAATCCCTACTTATAGCTTTCATCCTAGTTATCTAAATTATCTCTCTAATGAAGATTGAATTAATTTGAGCCCATTCGTTTGGCATGTTGAGACAGGGTTAATAATACTTTTACTCAAATATCTTGATATTCATGTAATGAAATGTTGTTGTCAGCTGCTGTAGCTGACCCCTGACTCATGGTGAGCCCATGTGTTACAGAGCAGAACTGTCCATTGGGTTTTCTTGGCTGATATCTTTATGGAAGCAGTTCACCGGGCCTTTTGTTCCATGGAGCCACTGGATGTGTTTGAACTGCCAACCTTTGTGTTAGAAGCTGATAGCAAACTGCTCGTGCCACTCAGGCTCCCTACATAATAAAATAGAGCATAATATTTATATGTGTAATCTATAAACAAATGTTCAAAAATTTTAGAAGTTGGGAATTAATTTAATTCATCCAGAAAAAAAAGTATGTGCATAATCCAGTATAACAAAAAACCAAACCCTTTGCCATTGAGTCAATTCCCACTCATAGCAACCCTATAGGACAGAGTAGAACTGCCCCATAGGGTTTGCAAGGAGTGGCCGGTGGATTCAAACTGCCAACCTTTCTGGTTACCAGCTGAGCTCTTAACCACTGTGCCACCAGGGCTCCATAACCCAGTATAATGCTTAGTATATTCTTATGATAGATTTAAAAAAAAAAATTTACTCCATGGCAAAAGTTTACAGTCAAAGTTGTAAAGCACCAAAAACAAAAACCAAACCCATTGCCATCGAGTCAATTCCAACTCATGGAGACACTATAGGACAGAGTAGAACTGCCCCATAGGGTTTCCAAGGAGCGGCTGGTGGATTCGAACTACTGACCTTTTGGTTAGCAGCCGTAGCTAGCTGTACCTCTTAACTACTGTGCCACCAGGGCTCCCAAAATTCAGAAACTGAATGTTTTGGACTTTCCTCTAATATAGATGTCATGGCTGAATGTTATCTACACCTAGTATAGCTGTACATTGTTTTTATGTTTTTTTCTCTCTCTCTCATCAACTCTATTGCTAATTAACTTTTGTTGGAAAAGTAGTGAGTTTCTATTCTGACACTTCTCTGTGTCTAAGGAAGATAGGAGAGCGTTTTATGGTCACATCTTGTAAGTTCAGGAAGCAGAAATTTGTTGATGGTAACTTAATTATTTGCGATCATATTGTTGTGGACATGTTAGAAAAGTTTAAGAGCAGTTTACTGTTTGATTCTGAGGATCTTGGACACTGAGAGTAGAATCTAGAGTTTTGGGATGGCTTTGGCTCATCCAGGGACAGATTACCCAATAAGCAAGGTAAGCACGTGCTTAGGGCATCAACAAAATAGCGGCACCAGATGTCCAAAGCAAAGACCCACAGACGCCAAGCAGACAGGACACAAGGCAAAGCGAGCTCTGCAGCGGAAGGAAACCGGAAGGGCACTAAATGAAACCGGTAACGGCTCCTGTGTGTGAGAATGTGCGGCTGGAAATAAAGTTCACACGGGATCACAAGGGCACCCACGCGCAAGGTTGTTTAAGCTGTGAGGCCCCTACCACTTCAACACCTTCGTTGACATCTGTCTCCTACAGTCCCCTCCCATGTAATTATCTCAGCGGGTCTCTTGGGAGTATGTTATTTCTTTCTAATAAACAAGAGGTGGGGGTGGGCTGTTGAGTCTAACTCTTGCTACATTCACCCAATATGCAACTGAATCCAGTATCTTGTTGCAGTTACTGGGCAAGGATGGATTATATTAATAGATAACGGGCCTCTGATCCATTTTGAGAGAACCGCCTTGTACATCCACGTCTGCTGATCCAGCAGCTCCAGCCAGAAGGGCCAGCAATGCTCTTTGCCATGATAGAAACACAAGGGCGTGCTCTTGCATATGTCCTGGTAAACAACCAATGGGAGCTTCAGTCCCAGATGACCCGCAAAAGGAAGGGAACTTGAATAAGTCGACCATTGTGATGAATTCAATCAAGTTACTTTTTAACTGTATAGCATTTATGTACAGAGTTATGTCTTAAGTCTTGTAGACAATAATAAGCATAACTTTAAAATATGTTTGGAATACATGCAGACTCAATCTAGCATACATTTAATAAAATACTAACATGGGTAATAATTTAATGTAGTACTAACATAGAAGAGTCCAAAAAATACTGGAAATATTAATACTTATCTAACACAAAAAGTTTTAATTTATGTATCAAGTGAGTTTCGTTTTTATTGTCTGTTGCATGGGACACAGTGCTTGATTTTACCCTAAATGAAAAAGCATTGAAGAATTGATAAGAGCAAAGAATAAAAAGAAATGTTTTTAATTATAACATGTTAGAAATGAAAGATCTATCTAAAAATAAAATATAGTAATTTGTTGTAATATTTGTTTTCTGATCATTAAATTTTCTTTTATAACATCTTTTCATTTGTTCATTTATAATTATAGCATTTATTATGAAACAAGCATCAAAATCGAAGCATCAATCATTTAAAGCAAAGTTGATGAAAGTCAATTTTTCATTGTGGGTGATCAATGGAATTTTACATTGATTATTGAAACAACTAAGTTCAGTGACTCATTTTCTTTGTTGTAGAATACGTGTAAATACTCTTTTTGTAGAAAATGTGGTATGTAGTAAAAATCTTGGAACCCCGAATCCACTAAAAATTTTATAGTCCAGTTCATCTCATTCTGCTGAAATGGCACTTTTGTGTTCAATAGCTAATATTATGGCCTCATTTAAAAAGAAGTTACATCATGAATAGCTAAGACACACACACAAATATATATATATACATGCATATATACAACTCACATATCCTGTTGGAATGCGTGAATTAGGAGAGGAGAAGCACCACAGATTATCAGCGTTCAGGGCCTTCACATGCCTTAATCCGGCCCTGGGCCCAGGCAGCGTTTCGTCTGTTGTACACAGGGTTGCTATGAGTTGGAACTGACACATTGCTCCGGATCAGCATTGCCCAGTAAAGCTTTCTGTGATGAATGAAATGTTCTATGTTCAAGCTGTTCAGTAAGGTAGCCAATAGCCATCTGTGGCGACTGAACACTTGAAATGTGGCTAGTGTGAGTGAGGACCTGAATTTTAACTTTATTTATTTTTAATTTAAATTTAAATCGCTACATGTGGTTAGCGGTTACCATATTGGACAGCACAGCTCTAGAGAGCCCACGATTAAGGAAAGTGGAAGTACATTCTGTGAAAATTAGTCAATGCATCCTCTAGAAGGAGTAATAACAAAAACAGGCATTTATATTTGTACAAGGAGGCCCTGGGTGGTGCAAATGGTTAATGCTCTCGGCTGCTAACCAGAAGGTTGACGGTTTGAGTCCACCCAGAGGCACATGGGAAGAAAGGTCTGGCATTCTACTTCCAAAAAATCAACCACTGAAAACCCTATGGAGCACAGTTCCGCTCCGAAACATGTGGGGTCACCATGAGTCGAAATTGACTTGATGGCAACTGTTTTTTTTATTACTTACTTCATAGAGTTCTTAGGACAATGAAGTGAGTTAATACTTGTAAAGTGCTTACAATATTGTCGGCAAAAACTAAGCACTCAGCTATTTACTATTCTTGTTATTTTTCTCTATGTGTTTATATTTGACAGCTCTATGGACTATTCTTTATTATCCAAGAATAGTTAAATGGGAAATACTTTTTACTCCCCTCTCTCTTACCATCTCTATCCAGTTGGACATTAAGTCCCACCCTTTAATCCTCTGCAATTTACGTGTTTTCTTATTTTTCACAATTCTTTTAAAAATGAAATTTCACCTTCTTTTCACATTGTGATCAAGAATGTCAACAGCCATTAAACAGCAATGTCCCTTGCTTCTTTCCTCCTATGCTATCAAATCTGTGCATATATTTTCAAATTAGTTCTGCCTGGGATCCAGACAGGTTCTCCTTTGTCCCTGTGATTTGTTGTCCTTACTCCCTCCTGACACAGGTGACATTTGTGCATCTTATGCTGTCTCCTGGCCTTTACTATAATTGTTTTAAATTTAAGGTTTTTTTTAAAATGAAAATAGAAATATATGATTAAAATTTTAAATGATGCATTAGACATACAATGAAAAGTAAGTCTCCTTACCATTGCAACCAAATTTTTAAGGCAATAATTGTTATATTTCTGCCTCTCCTCCAGAAATATTCTATGCATACACATGTATAAAACCCATAAAGCAAACCCATTGCTGTCAAGTGGATTCCAACTCATAGCGACCCTACAGGACAGAGTAGAACTGCCCAATAGTGTTTCCAAGGCTGTAATCTTTTTTTATTTTTTTTCCTTTTATTGTGTTTTAGATGAATGTTTACAGATCAAATTAGTTTCTCATTAAATAATTAATATACATATTGTTTGTGACATTGGTTGCCAACTCCATGACATGTCAACACTCTCCCCTTCTGGACCTTGGGTTCCCCATTACCAGCTTTCCCGTACCCTCCTGCCTTCTCATCCTTGCCCCTGAGCTGGTGTGCCCTTTTATTCTCATTTTGTTTTATGGGCCTGTCTAAGCTTTGGCTGAAGTGTGAACCCCAGGAGTGACTTCAGTACTGAGTTAAAAGGGTGTCTGGGGGCCATACTCTTGGGTTTTCTCCAGTCTCTGTCAGACCAGCAAGTCTGGTCTGTTTAGTGAGTTAGAATTTTGTTCTACATTTTTCTTCAGCTCTATGCCAGACCCTCTGTTGTGATCCCTGTCAGACCAAGGCTGTAATCTTTATGGAAGCCAACTGCCACATCTTTCACCCGTGGAGCGGCTGGTGGGTTTGAACTGCAGAACTTTCAGTTAACAGCCAAACACTTTAACCACTGGGCCACCAGGGTTCCTTTATATAGGCATAGATACTTCCATTCTCTTTGCATTTAGATGGCAGTATATTGTATATACTGTTCTGTACCTCATTTTTTTTTTGGAAGTATGTACCTTTATTATCACTTTACTTTTTATTATTATTATTATTTTTTTTTAAATATTTTATTGTACTTCAGGTGAAGGCGTACAGAACAGATAGTTTCTCATGTAACAGTAACACACATGCTGTTTT
>NW_004444141.1:3828599-3857441 GCF_000243295.1 Trichechus manatus latirostris
CTCTCCTTTCTCTGTCAGTTTTCTCACTCCATTTGGTGCTTGGCTGAGTTCTTTATCTCTTCATTTGATGTTTTAGGGTTTCAGGATTGCTGTATTCTCTATTTGGCTTAGTTTTTCAGATCTTTGCTGTGGAGGGATGGCGCGGTGCTTCTGCCTAGAGCGCCATTTTGCTGGAACTCTCTATTTTTTAAAATTTTACTATGTTTTAGGTGAAAGTTTACTGGGCAAATTTGTTTTTCATTGAAAAATTTATACACATATTGTCTTGTGACATCAGTTGCAACCCCCACAATGTGTCCACACTCTCCCCCTTTCTCTTTCCATCCTGGGTTCTCTGTGTCCATTCGTCCAGTTTTCCTGATCCTTCCTGCCTTCTTGTGTTTGCTTTTGGGCAGGTGTTGCGCGGTTGATCATATACTTGATTAAACTAAGAAGCACGTTACTCAGTGTTATTATTTGTTTTATAGCCCTGCCTAATCTTTGGCTGAGAGGTGGACTTGGGGAGTGACGTCAGTTCTGAGTTAGCAGGATGTCCAGGGGCCATAGTCTCAGGGGTTCCTCCAGTCTCTCTCAGACCAGTATGTCTTGTCTTTTTTTTTTTTTTTTTTTTGTGAATTTGAATTTTGTTCTACATTTTTCTCCCACTCTCTCTGGGACCCTCTATTGTGACCCCTGTCAGAGCAGTCGGTGGTGGTACTATCTAGTTCTTCTGGGCACAGGCTGGTGGAAGCTGTGCTTCTTGTGGTCCATTAATCCTTTGGACTAATATTTTCCTTGTATCTTTAGTTTTCTTCATTCACTTTTGCTCCAAATGTGATGGGACCAATAGACGTATCTTAGATGGCCACCCACAAGCTTTTAGAACCCTAGATACTACTCACCAAAGTAGGATGTAGAACTTTTTCTTTATGAACTATGTTATGCCAATTGACCTAGATGTCCCCCGAGACCATGGTCCCCATCCCTCAGCCCCGTAACTCAGTCCCTCAAGGTATTTGGATGTGTCTAGGAAGCTTCTAGGAGTTTGCTTTGGTCAAAATTTGATGATTTTCCCTATAACATGTGTTGTCTTTCCCTTCACCAAAGTTAACTTTTCTGCTATCTAGTTAGTGACTTCTCCTCTCCATCACTTCCCTTCCTCATAACCATCAAAGATTTTTTTTTTCTGTGTGTAAATCTTTTCTTGGGTTTTTATAATAGTGCTCTCATACAATATTTGACCTTTTGTGGTTGATTTGTATCACTCAGCATAATACCCTCCAGATTCATCCATGTTGTGAGATGTTTCACAGACTCATTATTGTTCTTCATCATAGTGTAATATTCCATTGTGTGTATATACCATAGTTTCTTTATCCATTCATTTGTTGATGGACGCTTAGGTTGTTTCCATCTTTTTGCTATTGTGAATAATGCTGCAGTGAACCTGGGTATGCATATGTCTGTTCCTGTGACACCTCTTATTTCTCTAGGATATATTCCTAGGAGGGGGATTGCTGGATTATGTGGTATTTCTATTTTTAGCTTTTTAAGGAGGTGCCATATCCTTATCCATAGAGGTTGTATCATTTTACACTCCTACTAGTTGTGCATAAGAGTGCCAGTCTCCCTGCAACCTATCTGCATTTGTTATTTTCTTGGTGTTTTTTTTCTTTTTTTAATTAGTGTCAGTAATGTTGGAGTGAGATGGTATCTCATTGTAGTTTTGATTTGCATTTCTCTAATGGATAATGATTGTGAGCATTTCCTCATGTGTCTGTTAGCCACCTGTCTTGGTCATCTAGTGCTGCTATAACAAATACAACAAGTGGATGGCTTTAACAAAGAGAAGTTTATTTCCTCACAGTAAAGTAGGTTAAAAGTCCAGCTTCAGGGTGTCAGCTCCAGGGGAAGGCTTTCTCTTTCTATCAGCTCTGGAGGAAGGTCCCCATCCTCAATCTTCCCCCAGTCAAGGAGTTTCTTAGGCACAGGAACCCCAGGTCCAAAGGACACGCTCTGCTCCCGTGCTGCTCTCTTGGTGGTATGAGATCCCCAACTCTCTGCTTGCTTCCTTTTCCTTTAATCTCTTGACAGATAAAATGTGATGTAGGCCACACCCCAGGGAAACTCCCCTTACCTTGGATCAGGGATGTGACCTGGGTAAGGGTAGTGTTACAATCCCCCCATAATCCTCTTTAACATAAAATTACGATCACAAAACGAGGACAACCACACAACACTAGGAATCATGGCCTAGCGAAATTGATACACACTTTTTTGGGGTGACATAATTCAATCCATGACGTCACCTGAATGTCTTCTTTGGTGCAGTATCTGTTCATATCCTTTGCCCATTTTTAAATTGGATTATTTGTTTTTTGTAGTTTAAGTATTGAAGTATTCTATAGATTTTATTTATTGATATGGCCTTAACTTCCTCTCTGTTTGGAAGTTCTATGACTACACTGTTTTAGTCCCTCTTTTTTTTTAATGTTGTCATCTTTTACATATTTACATCTCTGTTTCCCTATTATCAGTGTTTTAACTTTGACTTAGTTTTGTGACTTGCCTACCTGGGGTGCTATCTGGTTTTTCTGTCCTGTGTTCTTGTCTTGGGTTGTTATCTGATATTGATTCTCTAGTGGAAGAACTTCCTTTAGTATTTCTTCTAAATTTGGATTGGTTTTTACAAATTCCCTTAACTTCTGTTTATCTGGAAATGTTTTAATTTCACCTTCATATTTGAGAGAAAGTTTTACTGGATATATAATTCTTGGCTGGCAATTTTTTTTCCTTCAAGGATTTATATATGTCATCCCATTGCCTTCTTCCCTGCATGGTTTCTGCTGAATAGTCAGAATTTAGTCTTACTGACTCTCCTTTGTAGGTGACTTTTCATTTATCCCTAGCCACTCTTAAAATTCTGTCCTTATCTTTGGTTTTGGAAAGTTTGATTATAATATGTCTTGGTGTTGTCTTTCTTTTGGGAACTACCATGGGTGAGGTTTGATGAGCTTCTTGGATAGATTTCTGCTCATCTTTCACAATATCAGGGAAGTTTTTCTGTCAACAAATCTCAACAATTCTCTCTGTATTTTCTGTTTTCTCCCCCATTCTGGTACTCCAATCACTTGTAGGTTATTCCTCTTGATAGAGTCCCACATAATTCTTAGGGTTTCTTCATTTTTTAAAATTCTTTTTCTGATTTTTCCTCAAATAAATTGGTATCATGTGTTTTATCTTCAATCTCACTAATTCTAACTCCCATTGACTCAATTCTGCTCCTATGAATTCCTACTGAGTTGTCTAGCTCTGAAATTTAATTGTTAATCTTTTGGATTTCTACTTGCTGTCTCTCTATGGATTCTAGCAGCCTATTTAATTTGTCATTTTGCTCTTGTATACCAAAAACCAAACTCATTGCCACTGAGTCAATTCCAACTCATAGTGACTCTTATAGGACAGAGTAGAACTGCCCCATAGTGTTTCCAAGGAGCACCTGGTGGATTCAAACTGCCTACCTTTTGGTTCACAGCCAAACTCTTAACCACTACGCCACCAGGGTTTCCTTGCTCTTGTATAGCTCTCCTAAGTTCCTCTATTGCTGTGTCTGTGTGTTTCTTGGTGTCATAGATTGAATTATGTCCCCCCAAAAATGTGTGTATCATTTTGGCTGGGCCATGATTCCCAGTATTGTGTGATTTTCGTGTATGTTGTAAATCCTGTCTCTATGATGTTAATGAGGGAGGATAGGCAGTAGTTGTGTTAGTGAGGCAGGACTCATTCTACTAGACTGGATTGTATCCTGAGGCCATCTCTTGAGATATAAAGGAGAGAAGTGAGAAGAGAAACAGGGGGACCTCATACCACCAAGAAAGCAGTGCCAGGAGCAGAGCGTGTCCTTTAGACCCGAGGTCCCTGCATGGAGAAGCTCCTAGTCTGGGGGAATATTGATGAGAAAGTCGACAGAGAGAGAAAGCGTTTCCCTGGATCTGACACCCTGAATTTGGACTTTTAGCCTACTTTACTGTGAAGAAATAAATTTCTCTTTGTTAAAGCCATCCACTTGTGGTATTTCTGTTGTAGCAGCATTAGATGACTAAGACACTTGGCTTGTTCTGTTGATGATCTCCTTCCTGATCTGTTGAAGAGCTCTGTGTATTAATCTTTTGAATTCTACCGCCTGTAATTCCGAGGCCTTCTCTTTCTCCAGGAAGTTTCCTGGTTCTTTGTTTTGGTCACTTGCTGAGGCCATCAGGGTCTGCCTCTTTACGTGATTTGATATTGACTGTTGTCTCCAAGCTAGCAATCAGTTATTATATTTATTTATTGTATATTTGCTTACTGTATCACAGCTTCTTGTTTTGTTTTGTTTTGATATGTCCAAATAGGCTGGGCATGTGAGCTACTTTGATTATTGGAGTCTTTGAAGCTGTCACGTCCTGTCACCAGGTGGTTAAAGCTGCTACTAGGAATGTGAGCCCAGCAGTCCATTTACTTTCCTTGTATGGATTCAGTGCAGGTGTCTAGGCTGCTGGTCACCAAGTGTGTGGTGCAGGCTCTCACTTACAGTCCTTGACAGGCAGGGCTACGTAGGGGTGATTGGAGCAGGCACAGGTATCTGGCTGCAGTAGTCGGTTATGTGCTAAGCAAGACAGGGCTGACGGCTGCCCCTGAGTGCCTAGGTGGAAGGCATGTAGGTAGGTGCGTTTTGCAGTTGGACTTTGAGCACCCAATGTGTTGGTTGTAAGGACTGAAAGACACTACTTATTCTCGGACCCCTGTGGTGGGTGGCTAGGTGGAGTTGGTGGAGTCACCAGTCCTCAGGTCCCTGATGTGGGTAGGTGAGGACCCTGCTTAAAGGGCAGGGTGGTGTCAGATGTCATGAGTCTGCCACTCCCCCTTAGCTGTTGCAGTTGAAAATAAGCCTCAGGTATATACCCTGTTGTACTATGCTAAAAAGGGCCTATGCTTTTGAGTGGATCCACATAGGTCTAGGCAGAGGTGAAAGGCACTCGAAGTCTGTGTACCCCTTATGCCTGTGCCTAGGCAAAGGGGCAGTGCCTGCCCTGGGTTCCCGGCTTAGGAGAGCTGGCAATTTCTTTTGTTTGTTTGTTTATTTGTTCCCTCCCCAAAGCTGGGAGACTTGCTCCGGTGCATGATGGGTCCCACTTCTGGCCTAGAGGGTGCGGCAACCACCTAATACTGCTGGACTGGGACAGGAGCAGAGCAGGGATGAGGTGTGTGAGGGGAAGAGAGGTACTTCCCAGAGTGGGAGTGGTTATTTTGATCCTAAGCTGTTGATTAGATATTTGCACTTAACTTTTGCAGAGCCAGCACGGCATCCCCTGGCTCTGGAGCCTTGTGCAGACTCTCCGCCACTCAGTTTTTCCTGACATGGAAAACGTGTCCCGAGCACTGCTGCTTGCCTCAGCCTGTGTGGTTCAATGATCCAGCCTGCAGGGTGCCAGCCAGGTCAGGTCTGGCACTTCCTCTCTGCTTATGAACTGTCTCTCCTCCCCCTGTCACTCAGTCCTATGCCTCAACTTTGTCTTTGATGTTCAGGGCTCCTAGATTGTCATATGTAATCGATTCACTTGTTTTTTGGGGTCTTTGTTGTAAAAGGGACCACAGGAAGCATCTGACTATTCTGCCATCTTGGCTCCACTTCCCTTCTGTAGATTTTAGAGATTAGACCCATGCCAGTTGTGTTGTAGCCAGAATTTTTTTCCCAGTCTGTAGGTTCTCTTTTCACTCTTTTGGTGAAGTCTTTTGAAAAGCATAAGTGTTTTTTAGGAGCTCCCGGTTATCTAGTTTAACTTTGTATTTGTGCATTGTTAGTTATGGTTTATATTCTATTTATGCCATGTATTAGGGCCCCTAGCATTGTCCCTATTTTTGATTCCATCATCTTTATCGTTTTAGGTATTATTTTTAAGTCTTCGATCCATTTTGAGTTAGTTTTTGTGTTTGGTGTGAAGTATAGGTCCTGTTTCATTTTTTAACAGATGGACATTCAGTTTTGCCAGCACTATTTATTAAAAAAGACCATCTTTGCCACATTTAATGGACTTTGGCCCTTTGTCAAAGATCAGCTGACCATAGATGGATGGATTTACATCAGGGTTCTTTATTCTGTTCTATTGGTCTATGTGTCTTTTGTGCCAGTATCGGGCTGTTTTGACTATGGTGGCTGTATAGTAGGTTGTGATATCAGGTAGTGTGAGGCCTCCTACTATGTTCTTTTCTTCAGTAATGCTTTGCTTATCTGGGGCCTCTTTCCTTTCTATATAAAGTTGGTAATTAGTTTTCCTATCTCATTAAAGGATGTTATGGTGTTTGGATCAGGATTGCATTATATCTGTAGATTGCTTTGGATATGATTGAGATTTTCACAATGTTGAGTCTTCCTATCCATAAGCATGGTATGTTTTTCATTTATATAATTCTCATTTGGTTTCTTGCAGTAGTGTTTTGTTGTTTTCTTTGTATAGTTGTATAGTAGTGTTTTGTTGTTTTCTTTTTGTCTTTCTTGATATTTGGGAAGTTTTCTGCTAGCAAATCTTCAGCAATCTTTTCTGTGTTTTCTATTTTTCACTTCCCTGGTTAGATTTATTCCTAATTATTTTATCTTTTTAAGGACTATTATAAATGATACTCTTTTCCTAATTTCCTTTTTGTCATTCTCTTTGTTGGTGTATAGGAATCCAACTTATTTTTTTATGTTGATCTTGTATCCTGTTACTCTGCTGAATCTTTCTATTAATTCCAGTAGTTTTCTTATGGAATATTTGGGGTTCTGTATGTAGAATCATATTATCTGTAGATAGGGATAGTTGTACTTCTACCTTTCCAATTTAGGAAATTTTTATTTCTTTTCCTTGACTTATTGTGCTAAGAACTTCCAGCACAATGTTAAACAGGAGCAGTGATAAAGAGTATCTCTGTCTTGTTCCTGTTCTGAAGGGCAATGTTTCATCTTCTCTCAGAGGAGAATATAGTTGCCTGTTGGTTTTGTATAGGTGCCTTTTATTTTGTTGAATTCCTTTTGTTTGTGTAGTTTCTATTCTCTTCATACATTATTATAGATTTTTTGTTTACTGAGTCTTTGTGTTTTTCTTCTTTTTTTTTATTTTGATGAGTAGGTTTGTTAACTTTCTTTCTGGTTAGTTTGAAATTTACCCTTATCTTCCTTAGTTTGAACTAGTCTTTTATTACTTGACATTGCCTTGACTTCCTCTCCATTTGCAAGTTCTATACCTACATCATTTATTCCCACTTTTATTGTTTTGATGTTGTCATTTACAGACTGATGTCTCTGTTTCCCTGTTTTAAGCCTTTTAACTCTGTTTTGTCATTGAGATTTCTTTACCCACGTTGTTATCTGGCTGATGCTGTCCTGTGTCCTAAATTCCAGTTGTTGTCTAATGTGGTTGGTTCTCTAACTGAAGGACTTCCTTTAATATGTCTTGTAAATTTGGTTTGGTTTTTAAGAAGTCCCTTCATTCTTGTTTATCTGGAAATGTCCTAATTTTGCCATCGTATTTGAGAGTTTTGCCGGATACATTATTTTTGGTTGGCAGGTTTTTCTCTTTCAAGGTTTTATATATGTCATTCCATTGTCTTCTTGCCTGCATAGTTACTGCTGAGTAATCCGAGTTTAGTCTTATTGTTTCCCCTTTATAAGTAATTTTTTATTTTTCTTGAGCTGCTCTTAGGATTATTTGCCTTTGGTCTTAGCAAGTGTGATTATGATGTGTCTTGGTGAATTTCTTTTGGAGTTTATACAGTATGGTGTTTGTTGAGCTTCTTGGATGGTCAGCTTTTTGTCTTTCATGATATTTGGGAAGTTTTCCACCAGGAAATCTTCAACAATCTTTTCTATGTTTTCTATTTTCTGTCTGTGTTCTAGAACTCTGATCTTGTGCAAATTTTTGTTCTTGATTGTATCCCACATCGTTCTTAGATTTTCTTTTTTTTAATTTTTTCCTCAAACAATATGGCATCCGTGGATTTGTCTTCAATCTCACTGACTTTGTCTTTCATTGTCTCAAATTTACTCCTAAAACCTTCTATTTAGTTGTCCATTTCTGCAATTTTGTTGTTTGTCTTTTGGATTTCTAGTTGCTGTTTTTATATGATTTCTAATTGTTTATTTATTTTGACATTTTGTTCTTGTATTATTTTCCTGAATTCTTCTATTGCTTTGTCTGTGTTTTCCTTGACTTTGGTGACGTTTTTGTTGGTTTTGTCTGTGTTTTCCTAGATCTCTTTCCTAATCTCTTTAAAAGCCCTAAATATTAGTCTTTTGAATTCCATATCAGGTAGTTCTACTGCCTTTTCTTCTACTGGAAGGTCATCTGATTCTTTATTTTGATAACTTGCAAGAGCCATCTTGTCCTGATTTTTCATACGTTTTGATATTGTCTGCTTTTTCCATGACATTAAGTATTATTTCCTTTATTTATTGATTGTATGTTTGTTTATTTCATTCTGCTTCGCTGTTTTGTTTTGATATGTCAGGTCGGGCAGGCCAGGCATGGTTTGCTGCTTGCTCACTGGTGGGCACGATAGGTCTCACTACTTTGTTTGGTGGGCAGGGCAGCAGGAGGCAGGGTGAACCCACTTTGCTGTATAGTAGTTTGGTGCAGTGGCTGAGGGCAGACTGGGCTTGCACTGTCTGCCTCCTATTGTTTGTCCAGTGGTATGAGACTGTTCACAGTCCCTCTCAAGATCGGCGGAGGTGTCAGATGGCGATCAGTATGGGCTCGCTTCTCACCATTCAGCAACTAGTCTAGTGGTGGTAGGGGAGGGGCAGTGCAGGTCTGGTGCAGCAGCAGGCCTGAACTGAGAATCCTCTAGCCATGGTGGCACGGTGAGGGTTGGTGGGAAGGTGGGGTGGCATATGGGGTTAGATGGAGGGAAGAAAGAAAAGAAAAGAGAGATAAAGAAAAAAAAGATAACCAGTGGGTGGGGATGGGGCGGTCCTAGAGCCAGTAGGAAGGGGGTGAGATGGCATACAGTGTACATGGGAAGTATAAAGCAGCAGGCTGGTGGCTCTCTAGCTGCAGCAGTGCAGAGCGGCCCAGTGGGAAGTGGGGGAGGTGGCATATGGGATTTGGTGGAGGGAGAATGAAAGGGCGGAAAGAGAAAAAAATAAAAATGATGTGGCAGGAGCTGGCAGGTGTTTTTGAGGTGGACCTGGGGTGGCAGTGGACCAGCAGCTCTTTAGCCAAGGCGGCATGGCGTGGCCTTGTAGTAAGGGGTGGGGATGGCATACAGGGCTAGATCGGTGGGGTCAGGGTTGACCTGGGCTGGTTGCAGACAGGTAGCTGTCTAGCCAAGGTGGTGCAGCATGGCCCCACTGGAAGGGGTAGAGGTGGGGTATAGTGCTAGGTGGGAGGGAGAAAGAAAAGGAGGAAAAGGAAAAAATGACATGGTAGGAACATGTGAGTGGGAGTGGTAGGGCCCAGGCTGGCAGCAGGTCAGTGTCCCTCTAGCCGAGTGGTGTGGCATGGCCCATTGGGAAGGTGTGGGGGTGTCGTACTGGGCTAGGTGGGAGGGGCAAATAAAAGGAAGAAAAGGAAAAACTTGCGCACAAGAGCTGGCAGGTGGGGGCAGGGCAGACTCGGGTTGACAGTGGGCTGGTAGCTCTCTAGCTGAGCGGTACAGTGTGGCCTGTCAGGAAGGGGTGAGAGTGGCATAGAGGGCAGAACAGTGAGGGGTGAGAAAGCATATTTCTCTGATTACTGGGTGCTCTATCTCCTGTTGGGAACTCTGTGAAGTTGCATTCCTGTGCTCTTTGCCCAGGGTCGTTGCTGGCTGTGCTCCAAGGTGGCGATGCTGTGCCATGTTAATTGGCAAGGGACTTCCATTCGGTATCTGTCTTAGTTCTCTGTTTTCCTTCAGTTTCTTCTTCCACTTGGTGTTTGATCTAGTTCTTTACCCCTTCGTTTGATGCTTAGGGTTCCAGGATTGACATTTGTGTCTGTTTTACTAAATTTCTGGGGTCTTTGCTGCAGAGGGATGACATGATGCAGCTGTCTAAGATGCCACGTTGGCTCTGCTATGTACCTCATTTTGAACCACTTGTTTTGCATTTTAATGTAATTTAATTTTTATTTTAACCATTATTATAAAGGTAAAAAGTCAGTTTGTTCTACAAGGTAAGAAACAATAAAATAGTAACTCCCTGCCTTAATTCTGATTCTTGTTGCCCAGAGGCAACAATTTTCAGCTATTTTAGTTGATTCTTTTTTATTTATCTCCATATTTCTAAATACAGTACAGTGCTTCTACTGATATTTGAGGATTTTTCAGTTTCAGGTATCAATTAGGTATTTTTTGAAAGCTTTCATATCTGTAAACGTCTATATTACATTTATCTACTCAAATAATAATCTTGATGATTAGAGATCATTTTGGCTCTGACTTTTTAAAACTTTATTCTATTATCTATTATCTTGTAATGTTGAGAAGCATTTGACACTTAGATCCTTTGAATCTGATAATATGTTTTCTCTCTGTAATTGTCATAGTTATCTCTTTGTTCACAGAGTTCTGGAATTTTTCTATGCTGTGGTTTTTGTCTTTTTTTTTTCAGTTAGTTTATTGTCTTGGGAACTCGCTGGGCCCTTTCTGTCTGGAAACTCATGTCCATGTCTGGGGAATCATACTTCCTCTCTGGTTTCTTTGTTGTCTTTCTGGAACTCCACTCTTTGGATGTTGATCCCTAATTTTCTTATGTATTTCATCTCTTTTTTTATCTTTTTGTTTCTTATTTCTACTTTCTGGGAAATTTTTTCAGCTTTGTTTTCCAACTCTTTTGTTGCATTTTACATTCCTGCTATCCGATTTTTCATTTTATTTAGTTATTTTTATATTAGCAGAATACTTCATGAAATGATATTGTATTTTTAGTTTAAAGGATTCTGTATATCCTTTTATCTATTTGAAGATACCATTCAGAGTTTTGGGAAATTTTCTTCTGCTACTTGCATTGCCTGTGTTCTTTTCTGAGTTATTTCTTCTTTGATTATTTTGGCATTTGTCCTTCATGTTAGAAGTTGCTTAGATGTTCTCTCTCTCTCTGTCTTCCTGTGTGTTGGAAGGGGCTTCTTAGGTGGTGGGATTTTCTACAGGGTGATCTAGCTAAGTCATTTTGTTGGAGACCCCTCAACAGTCAGTATCTGCCTTCTCGCTGGGCCTGGTTGGTTTCCCCAGAGAGGAATTCTCTATAATGCCTGGATGGGTATGAAGTATAATAAGCCAGACAGTGTTTTCTCAGAGTTGAGTGAAAAAAATGTTGGGGAGGTTTTCTTTTTCTTCAGGCAGATTTTTTCACTGAATCCCCGGTTTTCAGTAAGTTAACACCATTGCCAGATGAGTCTGATATCTGGTTGCAGATTCCTCCTAATTCAACCTTTCTGAAAAATAGACTTCAGTCTTCTGCGTGGTTGAGTACCCTGGCAGGGACCAAATCTGGAAGGCTAACTTCTCCTGATGTGAACATTTACCCATTTTTGGTTCATTCCTAACTGCATCCTCACTTTCAGAGATACTTGCTACTTTTAATTTCTGTGCATTTTGAGTTCCTTTTTATTTTAAATTGTGGTCAACATTCTTCACATGTACAGTTCAGTAACATTAATTATATTTGTCATGTTGTTCAACCATCACCATTATCCATTTCCAAATTTTTCAATCACATTTAATGGAAGCTCAGTGTCCCCTAAGCCATGAGTTCTCCTTCCACACTCCCCAGCCACCCCTGGTGATCTCTAATATACTTTTTTTGGGTTTTTGTGACTCAGATGATCTTGTTGTGGCCTGTCTCTGCCACCAGCTCATGTCCTTGCTTCCTCTGGTCTGCTCAATTACTTACCACTCATTTACCTGCTTTCCAGATTCCAAAATTTGGCTGCTGCCACATGTTGTATTCTTCTTTTAGTCCTGGGGAATTTATGCTTTTTTTTAAAAAAAAAAAAATCCTTTACCATTGTTTTAGTGCTACTTCAAGGGGGAATAAACATACCACTTTTCCCTTCCAGAATTTTCCTAATCATTCACATAACCCCATCTATTATGTCATCAAGGCCTCCTGTCTAGGCTTTAATCATGCTGGGTCTCAAACTTCTGCCTTCATTTTCTCAGCTCCTTACCCATAATTTTGTTTCATCTGATTCATCCTTTACATTCTTCTAACTCAGGTGTTGTTTTGGGTATGCCACTCCTTAGGAAGTCTCTCACCAGTTGCCATTGAGATGACTCTGATTCATGGTGACCTCATGTGTATCAGAGTAGAACTATGCTCCATAGTGTTTTCAGTGGCTGATGTTTCAGAAGTAGATCATCCAAGGTGCCTCTGGTGGAGTCAAACCTCCAATATTTCAGTCAGCAGCTGAGCAGGTTAATCATTTACACCACCCAGGGACTTCTAAAAAACAAAAACAAAAACCCATTGCCATTGAGGCAATTCTGACTCATAGTAACTCTGTAGGACAGAGTAGAGGTTACACAGGGTTTCCAAGGCTATAAATCTTTAGGGACATAGATTGCCAAGTCTTTCTCCCTCAGAGTGGTTGGTGGGTTCCAACCTCTGCTTAATAACTGTGCCATCTGGGCTGCTTCAGGGACTCCTCACACCCATCGTCGTCGAGTCGATTCTGACTCATAGCAAGCTACGGGACGTAGTAGAACTGCCCGATAGAGTTTCCAAGGAGTGGCTGGTGGATTCAAACTGCCAACCTTTTGGTTAGCAGCCAAACTCTTAACCACTGTGCCACCAGGGCTCCAAGTGGCTCCTAATTGATTAAAAAAAAAAAAAAAGTACCTAATGAGCTCAAACTGTATAATCCATGCTTCTCTTGGATGCTTTGGCTCACGGTCATTAAAAAAATAAACAAAAAAACCAGAATTATTAGTAGAAATAAAATTAAAAAAAAACGAACCCATTGTCATCAAGTTGATTCTGACTCATAGTGACACTATAGGATAGAGTAGAACTGCCCCATAGGGTGTCCAAGGAGTGGCTGGTGGATTTGAACTGCTGACGTTTTGGGAAGTATTCGTAGTGCTTAACCACTACAACCCCAGGGGTAGCCTGAAGAAAAAGATTGTGGGCTCAGAATCCACCCCTCTCTTCCTCCTCATCAACACTGTAGAGTATTTATGCTCAACTGCAGTGCAATTTTGTAATTCCGTTACTTCAGCGGTGTTTAGCTGCCTCCAAATAGCTAACTTAAATGTAATTAAGTATTCAGTTAATTTAGCATTTTAGAAGTCAGAGTCACAGGATAAATTATTTTCAATTCTGTCAATGACTAGTTTTTTCTGACTTGAATAGAAATGAAGCAGATCCATTAATCATTAAATGTTTTAAAGAAGTTACTCAAATTTACTTGAATGTTTACCATTTAAGATATTTTATATTTATTTAGGGATGAATACACTTATATCAAATGTGAAATAACTATCAGCAGTTGTGAGGACAATTTCATAACAGTGTATGAATTAAAGGCTTCCCCACCCCAAATTGAATGTAATAAAATTATTTTAATTACAGTAACATGTTAAAAATAGCATTTTTTTTGTGTATAGTTTTTGTTTCATATGAGATTGCACTAGACTCTTGCTAAAATAAAGATAGTCCATGAATATATCAATTGTCTTATCACTCAACCTTGTTAGAGTAAACACAAACATTATTTACCAAATACCTAGAAGTAACTATTCTGAAAATGCATTTCCTGTATTACAAATACCTTCCATTTTCTCAGCCACTAATGTCTACAACAGTGTCGTAATGTGGAGTTAAAGTTTAATCAGTTTTTGTTGATAGTGGACTGACCTGCTCAACTTGTTCTTAGTAACATACAATCCAGAGCAGACATTCAGCCAGGCATCACCACTCTCCTGGAAGTGATGCAACTGGTGTGCTCTTCTATCCACTAGCTATTCGTTCTTTCAATGGCATCCATTTGAACAGTTTTTAAATCCCTCTAGAAAGTCAATGTTGATATCTGTGAAGTTCAAATTTATCACAAATTTCAAAGTCAGGAAGTAATCTACTGAAATATTCTTATACAGCCTGGGCTTTTCGATTTGAAATGAGTTACAGAACTTTATTTCAGTAATTGAGGGGAAAAAAAAAAGTTTTGCCTGACTACCATGTATTTCTTTGATATGTCACCATTTTAACTGGCGTGGTAAATTACTAGGAAATATCTTGACTAATAATGCTGAGACAACCACCACCACCACCACCACCTCAATAGAGCATATTACCACAGAACAAACACATATGCATTTAAAGATCTTGGCTACTAGACCACCATACACTGGTTCTCGTGAGCAGATTATAAAGTGGATTAGTCAAGATTGTATAAAAAAGAAACTATTGATAATTTTTTCTCATTACTAATTTCTACACAAAATTACATTTAAATTTTAAAAAGAATTCACCCACTTTATATATTTCAAAAGATTTTATAGAAGAATATGCCACAACTTCCTGCCTATGATTTCCTGAAAATAATGCTGAGATGCCCAAGAGATTTGCCTGATATCAGAACATGTACATATCAATGAATCAGTGAAACAAAGGACAACATGCCTGAGTACCACTATGTACCAAATATCAGAGGTTTCTAAGGGGAAACCAGCAGATAGCTCGACGCTTCTCCATCAAGGACTTGGCAGGAATAAAACAGATACCTAAGAGAACCGGGAAGGGTGCCCCTACTAGTGCACATCTTGCTTTCAGAAGAGCAGAGCTGAATACCTGCTCCCTGGCATGGTTTGCTCCCAGGCGCAAGAGACAGGGAGTGCTTGATTTATTCTTACTAAGTGTATAAATCTGGTAAGTCACTCCACCTGCAGCCCGCTAAGGAGATGGAGAAAGCCCAGGAGTCCTTAGGGAAATTCCCTAGGAATTTCCATGGAAATTAAGGGATGGGAAGCCTAGGAGTGCTTAGGGAAACTCCTTCAGAATCTCAATAGAAAGTAATGCATGGGGAGGAAACATTTCCCCAACACCAAGCACTGTGGGTGCAAGTCTTTGCCAACTCTAGTCTCAATTCAGTTGTTTATAACAACTGCCCCCTCATGCTTGCTGTTCTCTCTTTCTAGGGGACCAGTAAAGTGTCATCTACTTAGTATTGCTAAGGGCTTTGCCCACCATATCATAGTTTGAAAATATTCCTATTTTTCTAATTGAAAAAGGGTGAAGATACTAAGTTTTCCTGCAATTCTATAAGGTAGGCAGTCTTTCCTATCCACCACAGAATCCAAAGCCTTCCTCAGATTCTCTAAGGGGCATGTGATGGCAAAAGGTTAAGAACCACTGTCCTCTAGGGAAGGCAGAATCTTCCTGACCCCCTGCTTGGTAAAGATAACTCTTCTGTGTCTCCAAGCACACTAGCTGTCCTATGAGAACAAAGCTCTGTTCTATTCCCCATTTAATTTGCTGCTGTTACTTCACATGAGTTTCCTGGAATTATCCCATTTAAATCCAACATCCATCACATTTAATCCACTCTTCCAAAATGCCCTGAAGATCTTGGATGTCTGCACAGGAAATTGATCAACGTGCTGTGTTCTGGTTGGACCTTGTGTGAGACTGAGCTTTTATCTGGGGAGTATGTGTAAAGGGGCTTCTCCAAGTCCTTAGAAACTTTCTGCTAAATCCCTGCCTTATGGTGCTATCTCCTTGATTCCAGGAAGGCCATGTACCTCTGGGTTCATCATCCTAATGGGATTGAGGGTGAGGGTGGGGATGTGGGAAAAAGATGATCAATACATGTGGCACTTTTGTATGGATTTTTTTATTCAACAAATATTTCTTGGACATCTGCTAAATGCCCAACACTGCCCTAGACACCAGGGACACTAAAATGAATAAGACATGAAACTTACATTCAGTGAGGGAGGCAAGTAAGTTGTAGACTTTGTCTAGTTTTTCACATTCTCATGTCTGGCCATAGTGAAGTCCATCATATATTCCCACAGAGTATAGAACCTAACAGAAAGACCATGAAATGGAAAACAAACCTTTTCAACGTTTCAGAAATTATTTTCTCTATGAAGTCTAAACATAGATAAAAATATCTCAAACTAGAGTTTGAAAATCTCATTTCCTCTTAAAGGAATTACCATCTTAGTAAGTGAGAGACCTCAACTGAAATAAGTGTCCTCAGAGTTATAGGAGTTGATGTAAATGCTATCTACCTTTTAAAACAGCATAAACAAGACTGCTCCCACCTGAAACTGCTTATCACATCTATTTTTAAGCAAGGGGAACTCTAGAGGCCGCATATCATAGGTGTTTGAAAATATTCCTATTTTTCTAATTAAAAAAAGGTGAAGATACTAAGTTTTCCTGCAATTCTATAAGGTAGGCAGTCTTTTCCATCCACCACAGAAAATTTACAGCCATCCACAGAGGATCCAAAGCCTTCCTCAGATTCTCTAAGGGGTATGTGATGGCAAAACTCCCATCTTCTTGTCCAGCAGCATTTCACAAGCTGAGACCTAAACCCAGGTCTACCTTATTGACCCTCTTACTCTTCTCCATCTAAGATAGCACCGTTTTCAACTTCCTCAAGTGCTTTCCTAGATACATGATCATTAGGAAACCTTAATGCTTAGCAATCCTTCACTCTTCATCAAGCCAATACCTCCTTCCCTTTGCACATCAAGAAGTTCTGAGCCTATGAATGCCGCTGGATCATCTCCCGAAGTGACATGAATAAAATTTATTCAAAAAACAATTCTGAACAAGTCATGTTTGCCAGAAACAGTGCAAAAGGCCAGGGATATGTGGAGAACCTAACAAACCTGGCTTCCGTAATGAATAGACATAAACACACAATGACAAGAAAAAGTACAGGGCATGTAAGAATACAAAACCATTGGACCAAATTTAGAAGGAGGAATCGGGCAAAGCCCTTGCGCAGAAATAATGTTTCAGTTGTGAGCTGAAGGGTAATAAGACAGCATCTGTCATGACAAGGTAACATAATAAGAAACATGCCTTTGATGTGCAGCTCATGGAACATATTCTCCTTCTAGAAAGTCAAATATGGACATATTATTTCTGAGACAAAGCTTCTTCAAAATTGTGTAGAAAGAAAGTTCTTAATCCCTAAAGTGATTCAGAGTGGTGACTTCAATTAAAATAAAGTGGAATACATAATAAAAGGAGGATTAGTAATCACTTGAGTTTTGTTACCACAATAACTTGATGCCAGCTGCAGTTATCATTAACCGTTCGGTAGAGTTGAGACAGCTTTATGAATGAGGAAAATATCCGTCTATGACACTGAAGATGCTTGAGTGCTATTTATGGTGTTTGTGGCCTTTGTAGTGTGTATGCCTTTGTCATATTTCTGCCAGAAATAGTCTTGCATTATACTCCATAGACATAGAGCCTTTATGTTTTATGAGTGAGAATAAACTATGAAGGTGGCCTATTTTAACATTCTGGTTATTTCCCTTATATGAAATAATTTTAAAAAAAACTAAAAAATTAGTAACAGTGAGGCAGCTATCAGATATCTGAGGTCCTGGGGACCATGGCACATCAATCAGGGTGTAGGCTGAACAGAGTGCCAAAGATTTAGCATCTTTTGGTGCAAGTTAGGAAGCTAATAAAATGATTCTAGCATGGAAGAAAGAACAGGTGCAACGTGCCTCGCAAACAGATTCTCGCCCCACGTCCTGCTGTTTCTTGCCTTTCATTCAAAACCCACCACATCCCCACTCTCTAGCTTACTTCTGCATTAAATTTCTACCTTCCATTTTTTGTCTTGTTTATTCTCACTTTTTTTTCAATCTTCTCTATGGCTTTGGAAGCAGATCATTTCACCTTGACTTTGATATGGTGAAATTCCTGAGTCATAAAATGGTGTATTTTTAGAAAGTAATGTATGTGATAACTATTTGTAGCATAACATGTAATTATCACTGTCTTGAACAGAATAAATTAATTCAGATTAAATTTGGAGAACGTTTAATCTTTTTTTTTAATTTCTTCTTTTTTTTTGATAGTTTGGTACTATTGGGGAATGGTACTTAACTTCCTGATTTGAACTGTTGAACTAGATATTATATTTTTAAAAATGTTTTTAACTTTTTTCTACTCAGGCTAGGTTGAAAACAACTGTAATTCTCAACACAATCTTTGGAATCAGATAGACTTCAGTTCAAATAAATGGGGATAATAGTATCTACCTTATTACTGTATCATGATGATTAATTTATACAGTATGTATAAAGGCTTAGTATTGTGCCAGGGAAGCCCCACCCCCAAACATTTGCAGGGCTTGGGGCTGGAGAACTATACCCAATAGTCTAAATATATCAAAGTTATAAATGAAGCTAAACAACTTTTAAATAAAAATATGATCTACTCAGTCCTGATACCTGCAGCATCAGGATTGGAGGAAGACTCAATAACAACCTGCATTATGCAGATGACACAACCTTGCTTGCTCAAAGCGAAGAGGACTTGAAGCACTTACAGGTGAAGATCGAAGACCACAGCCTTCAGTATGGATTACACCTCAACATAAAGAAAACAAAAATCCTCACAACCGGATCAATAAGCAACAGCATGGTAAACAGAGAAAAGATTGAAGTTGTCAAGGGTTTCATTTTACTTGGATCCACAATCAATGCCCATGGAAGCAGCAGTGAAGAAATCAAAAGATGCATTGCATTGGGCAAATCTGCTGCAAAAGACCTCTCTAAAGTATTGAAAAGCAAAGATGTCACCTTGAAGACTAAGGTGTGCCTGACCCAAGCCATGGTGTTTTCAATCACCTCATATGCATGTGAAAGCTGGACGAAGAATAAGGAAGACTGAAGAAAAACTGATGCCTTTGAATTATGGTGTTAGCGAAGAGTATTGTAATATACCACGGACTGCCAAAAGATCGAACAAATTTGTCTTGGAAGAAGTAACAACCAGGATGGTCCTTAGAAGCAAGAATGGCAATATTACATCTCACATACTCTGGACTTGCTATAAGGACCAGTCTCTGGAGAAGGACATCATGCTTGGTAAAGTAGAGGGTCAGTGAAAAAGAGGAAGACCCTCAATGAGACGGATTGACACGTGGGCTGCAACAATGGGCTCAAGCATAACAATGATTGTGAGGATGGCGCAGGACCGGGCAGTGTTTTATAGGGTCACTGTGAGTCGGAACTGACTCGACGGCACCTAACAACAGCAACACATCTGCCTTAACAAGTCTATCCTAATAACAACAAATTTAAATATATGTATAAAAGTAAGTTTTTTCTATGATTAAAAATTGGCAAAATGTTGAAGACAACTGAGTTTATTTATAATGATATATCTGGAAGTTCTGCTGTTGGGCCAATGATGTTCAGATGAATAATAAAATAAAGATATGCATAATTTATGAATTATTACTGATATATTTTACAAAATTTATTTTCGCTGCCACTTTAGCAAAGTCACTAATCAAGACTTTCATGTAAATTGTGTTCTAATGTCACCAATCACTGAAAAAGTAAAAAACAAAGTTTATATTTAGCCAAACCATATGTATTTATATATATATTTACAGAAATCTAGGTTTTATTTAGGTTTTAACTGAAGTTATTTTTTTCTTCTATAAAAGGCAAACTTATCTTTCACAATCCAAAGGTAAAATACAATTTATATTTAATTAATATGAAATTTTAAAATCAAAATCATTTAAATATAACAGATTTTAAAATGTACCGTTATGAATATTTAATGATATTAAAGTTAAAAAAATAAACTATTTTTGCTCTTCATGGTGAGTGTCATCCTGTTGTGGACACACAGAACGAGTGATGCCCTCTGTCCTCTCAGAGTCACACCAGCAGCTTTGAAGCTGTCAAGGTGGAAGTATTTACCCTACAAAATCGACCACAGCTGCAAATCAGGCTCTTCTCCCCTAAAGCTGGTTGTTAGACATTTGCCGGCAGTGCACTGAGTGTCACGCTTCCCCCAAGAGGCACCTATGATATGATGGGAACTTTTCAGGAGGAGGAAGTGGTCAGCTGGATCAAAGGCTGCTGAAAGGCTGAGTAAGATGAGGAAAAAACAGAATCTATAAATGTGTTAATGATGGAATTATTAGTTTTGGCAAGAGAGTTTCAGTGAAGAGGTGAGGAGAAAAAGCAGACAGGTCTACTTGAAGAGTAATAGAAAGTAAAGAAGTATAGATTTAGGATATAAATAAATCTTTCAAAAAGTGTGGCTGCAAGGGAAGCAGGGAATTGGGCTGGTAGATGGAGGGCTGTTGTAGCTGCTTTGAGGTGTTCTATAACTGGCAATAGAAATATTTTTATTTTATAAAATTAAAAAGGTCTCTAACACTTGTTATGTTTGGTGATGGGAAAGGCAATCCCCAATATGGGTGAAGTCTGCACAACTTGACCAAGGTAAATGAAGACACGAAGAAGCGTGTAACAATAGGCGACAATTTCGTAAAAACTACAACATATAATTTTGCAATAACAATAATAACCGATGAAACATACGTGAGGTTACTTAAGTAGACATGTATGCATATATGGGTGTAGGAACACACATGTGAGTATGTGAGCATGTGTGTACAGGTGTATCTGCAGACATATGTATATACATGTGTATGTGCGCTGCATACGTATTCATATATATAATAGTGCACATAGGGGGCACAGTCAAGAAAACTTCCTGGACATGTCGAAGCACCTCGTGGGACTGAGTTACTAGGTTGAAGGCTTAGAACCATAGCCTCAGGGGTCATCTAGGTCAATTGGCATAACATAGTTCATAAGCAATGTTCTACATCCTAGGCTGGTGAGTCGCATCTGGGGTCGTAAAAACTGGTACAGCCATCTAAGCTACAACGACGGGTCTTTTCCCATTTGGAGCAAAGGAGAGGGAAGGAAACTAAAGACTCAAGAAAAAAATTAGTCCACAGGACTAGTGGCCCACGAGGACCACAGCTTCTTCTAGCTTGAGACCAGAAGAACTAGATGGTGCCTGGTTACCACTACTGACCGCTCTGACCAGGGATACGATAGAAGGTCCTGGTTAGAATGGGAGAAAAATATAGAACAAAACTCAAATTCCTAAAAATGGCCAGACTTCCTGGACTGGTAGACTAGAGAAAGCCCAGAGACTGTTGCCCTAAGACACCCTTTGAACGTGGAACTGAAGTTGCTTTCAGTGATCACCTTTTATCAAAATAAGAGATTGGCTTATAAAATAAACAATATCACCTGAGAATACTGTACTCCCTTAAAGTAATCAATCATATGAGACCAAATGATCGACATTTACTCTAAAACAAAGATGAGAATCTAAGGAGAGTCAGGGAAGCTAGATCAGTGGAAAGAGAACAGAAAGAATGGAAATGATGAGAATGTTGACACATTGTGAAAAATGTAGCCAACGTCATGGAACAAGTAGAATAAAAATTGTTAAATGGCAGCTTAACTTGCTATGGTAAACTTTCACCTAAAACGCAATAAAAAAGAAGAGAAAAAAGTCCCTGGGTGGCACAAAAATTTATGGTTGACTACTAACTGAAAAGTTCAAATGTACCACAGAAGAAAGGCCTGGTGATCTGCTTCCATAAAGATTACAGTCAGGAAAACCCTATGGAGCTCAGTTCTACTCTGACACATATGGGGTCACATGAGTAAGAATTGACTCAACTACAACTAGTTTGGTTTGGTTCTTGGATCACCACTGACAATATATATTATTTTCCATTAATGACAATTGAGCACTTGGAATATTTAAAAAGTAAAAGTTTATTAAAATCAAGAGTCATAAAATTTTCTGATGGAAATAGCTTCCTATGACATTAATAAAAGTATGTCACTTAGATCCAGAAAGGCCTAGGAGGTTAGGACTGTGTTCAAAATATTTATGTAAAATTAAATATTGTCTCAAAGTACAGAGAATACTTTTTTCTTAGCTGAAATTGAGTTCCATAGTCTTTTAAATATACCTCTGTGATGGTATTTATCAAAAAGGAAAAAAAAAGTTGGGTTTTAGAATTGATTGGTGCCAAGCAGACAAGCAGTTATGTTTATCTAAACAAAGTAAAACTCAGCCGGTATCTTAGCAATAATGGCAAATATTATTACTACCAATAGTAACTTGCCTGGAGTTTAAAAATAATTATTAAAATTATAACGATAATTGTTAACATTTGAGTCTCACTATTGCCTAGAACTGTGAAAAGTACGTGTGTTTTCTCATTTCCTCCTCAAAGTGCTACCGGGCAGGAATTGTGCTATCCTGGCTTCGTGAATAGTTGGAGAGTTTAAGGAACTTGATTAGGTTTGTGGAGGTGAAGTTGGAGCTGCAGCAATGTTACCGATTTCAGCTGGTTCAGAAGGCAGTCAGGGACTTTCATTTCCCGGCCAATAACCGGCTACAATTGTGTTCCCAGCTATAGACCCTAAGATCCTCGAGTATAGAGAGAGTCCTTTTCACCTCCTCGTCCCTCTCACTTGCAACATGTACGTAACAAACGTACGTTGTGTTGCGCAGCTAGTTCAGGGATAGGACCTGCCTCGTTTTTATGCGAAAATACAGGCTTCAGACTACATTAAATCCCAAGCAACAAAGTCAACTTTCAGAAGAATCTGAATGAAGGTCTAAGTCTTCACGAATGCAGTTATTGTACCCGACCTGGGAACTTTGCCTAAAATTCGAGTTCCGCCCTATCATTCCTGTCTGAATAGCACGGCTTTCCTGCAAACCTGCATTGCTAGAGGCTTGTCTTCTTAAATGGAATCCATTGACAAGTGAGATTTAAAACAAAAAAGACTAAACGTTCTGTCAAAGACAAAGTGATCATAATGGGTTTAAAGAAAGAACATGTGGCTGAAAACAATATTGGTATAGTGTCTCTGAGGCCAGCCATGTATTCATGGTGTCCATGTGTATTAATTTCCAATATAATTTCTCCTATTAAGTGAAAAAATAAGCATTATATCTGATTCAGGATATTTTCTACAAGCAAAAAGATTTCAAATTAAAAGAAACACTGTGGTGCACGAATAGGAAATATGAAGAAAGAATTCACTTGGACAGACTCCATTTGTTCAGCAGTTAAGTGCGACATATCATTCACCGAAGCGTTTACTCCTAAAGTCAAAAGGAATTTCAGTTATGACTTAGATTGCTAGTAGCCATGTTACGACAGGTGACTTGGGGCTTCTATGATAACTGCAGAACGGAGATAGTACCCCTACAGCCCACAAGGAGAGTCTGGGACCAGGTCAGGAAAACCGGTACGTGTGCACTAACCTAACTTGTTTCATTTCACTTAAATCCGTGTCCTGTGGATACGATAGATTCAACAGTCAGAATGCGTATGAGTGGTCCTTCATTGCCAGGATCAGCAAATCTCTCTGGCTAACACGAGGAAGGGTCTAGTAGTTCTGAGAAATCCCAGAACAGACACTATGTACACCCAGCTGACACAGGGATCCAAGGCCCTCAGCAACAGTTTGTAGACCATCTCTCCACTCTGCCTTTGTGACGACTTAGGTGCTCTCTCAGATTCTCTCTCTCTGGTTGTCTTGTTGCATCCCAGATCAAATGGATCATTCTCTACTTGCCCATATTTTCTCTACCTATGTTGGTGGTTGCTGTCGTGTCTGCTCCAACTCATGGCGATTTCAGGTCCACAGAACCAAATGTTTCCAGGTCATGTGTCATCCTCATAGTCCTTGCTATGTTTTAGTCCATTGTTGAAGCCACTGTGTACTCTGAGTGCCTGCCAACCTTCAAGCACTATATTGGATAACATTCTGTTGTGATCCATAAGGTTCTCATACACTAATTTTTGTAAATAGATTGCCAGGCCTTTCCTCCCAGTTTGTCTTAGTTCGGAAGCCCCACTGAAACTTGTCCACCATAGGTGACCCTGCTGGTGTTTGCAATCCCAGTGGTACAGCTTCCAGTATCACAGCAGCATGCAAGCCCCCACAGTATGACAAACTGACAGGCAAGTAGTGGTCTCTACCTGTAGCTGCAGCCTATTAGTAACTCAGTTCATTCATAATTATTACATGCCCTATAATGCCTTTCTTATTCATAATCTTTTAGTTTCTCTTCTAGTTATTAATTGCCCAATTCTTTTAGTATTCCCCAATTCAAACTTCCAAGAGGGGAACAATCTCATTGACCCAGCTCTTTCCTCCTAGGGCAAGGTCTTTGGAACTCAGAGGTCACTTCATTTCCATTGGCAAAGCCTATAGATTAGGTACCTTGGAAGCAGATGCCCAGTTTTGGTCTGGTGAGGGCCACGGGTGACAGAGCAGTTTACGCTGTATAAAACCTAGCTCTCCAGATCTGCTGCGCTCAGGGGCTAAAGGCAAGTCCGTTTTGTTTAGAACGGGCTGTGAGTATAGCAGGAACCATGATTAACTTCTCCAGGGCAAAGGTTTTCAGTAATCTCTTAACCACTGACTGAGCAGACAGAACCTCTGGTTTAAAAAAGCTGTCAGTATCCTCTAGCACATACACACTGTCTGTTCAATGGGGTAGCTTGGAGAGATGGCAGATCTCAGATTTGAGATTCTGAACTTCTCCTCATTATTGATGTTATCCTTCAAGAGTTAGCTAAGAATTTGTCCACAGGATTCTTGAGAGTCTCCAAAGCATCAGGTATGTACTGGTTAATAACAGCTATAAAAACCGCTCATGCAGACGATTTAAAACAATGTGGATTACTTGATTTTTCTTCACCTGTTAGCATATACTATTTTGCATTTTGTGAATGACAAAATATTTTCAATAATAATTGCCCCCTTTGGCTGTTTAATCTGCAGTCTTCAGAGAACAATAAAATAATCTACATGGAAGTGTCTGGAACGTAGTATATGGTCAAGAAATGATATTTTCTCTACCTTGGCTTCAGGATTAAAAATGGCTCCCATTGAAAAGTGAGCCTACAACCAGATTTTCATGGAGAAATGGAATTGGAAATGGAGTAAATGGAGTATAGTAGAGAACTCTAATACCCACTGTGGGTCACTTAAACATATAATGTCCAGACATTGTAAGAAATGCACCTTAAAGAGATATTTGTCGCTTTTAAGTTGTTATAGTAAATAATAGGATAAAGCTATTTGAGCCAAACTATTTTGAGCTTCCTGAAAAGAATTACAATATAGTGTCAGGAGCTTAAAATTGCATCTAGATCCTTAATCAAGTTCTAGTTCTCTCATTGGACCCTGCCTGATGGACCATGTCAGACTCCACTGGTTCAATTTAATAATTCAACATTCCATTTATGTGACATCATTTAATTTAATCACATACTGTCCAATTCTGTATTGGTGACTCACATTTTATTACACTATTATGCACTACATATATTCATACACAATATGTATATTTATAGTCTTTCAGATGGACTGAGAGAAATCTGTAAATGTGTTTCCCAAACTTTCTTAATATCCTTCAGGGCAGTGACAAAATTTTACAGAGTCAATCTCCAACTTGCATCCATCTGATTTATATATGACTCATAGATACAAATGCCTGTGAATAAACTCTATCCAAACATCCCCTCACGGTTCTTTTCCTGTCTGTTTAAGTAAGGGAGCTTTTATGTTTCAGTACCAGAAGCCTGGACTCAAACTGGCTTGGACAATAAGGGGCTTATTTTCTCACACAACAGGAAGTCCATAGATAGGTGGGCTTGATGTCACCAAGGACTCAGGTGTTTCTATCACTCTGCTTCCACCACCACCAGTTGCCCTTGAGTTGACCCCAGCTTATGGTGACCCCATGTGTGTCAGAGTAGAATTGTGCTCCACAGGGTTTTCAGCGACTGATTTGCAGGAGTTGATCTTCCAAGGCATCTCTGGTTAGCAGCCAACATGTTAACTGCACCATCCAGGGACTCCTCTGTCTGCTTAGCTGTCTTGTAGTGGCTTCATCTGCAATCAGAAGCACAATGGGTGCAGCACTCCCGAGTCACATGCAGATATGACCACCTCTATTTTCTGCCTCCTTGTTTCTGCTCTCTCTCTCTCTTCTTTTAACGGCTTCATTGAGATAATAATTAACATGCCATAAAATTCACCCACAATCAATTTTAGAACATTTTAAGCACCCCCAAAAGAAATTTCATATGCATTACTAGCCACTCTTGATTTCCCCCCAAGATCCCCCGCCCTAGGTAACTATTAATCTAATTTCTGTCTCTGTGGATTTGCCTATTCAGGATATTTTACATATATGGAATCTGACAATATGTGGTCCTTGGTGATTGGCTTCTTTCACTTAGCTTAATGTTTTTGTGGTTCATCCATTTTGTAGCATGTATCAGTACTTCATTTCTTTTTCTTGCTGAATGGACGTACCATTCAGTGTGTATGTATAAAAACAGTGGAATATTATTTAGCAAGAACAAATGAAATACTGATACATGATGCAGCATGTATGAACCTTGAAAACATCATGCTACATCGTCAATGAAAGAAGCCAGTCACCAAGGACCACATATTGTGTCATTCCGTTTCTATGCAATGTTATGAATAGGCAAATGCGTAGAGACAGAAAGTAGATTCATGGTTGCCTAGGGCTGTGGGAGATGGAGGGGTGATTGGGGGTAGGGGACATGACAGTTAAAGGGTAATGGGATTTCCTTCTCAGGTGATGAGAATGTTCTAAAATCAATTGTGGTGATGGTTGCACAACACTGCGAGTGTACTGAGAGCCACTGAATTGTATACTTTAAATCAGGGAATTGTATAATATGTGCACTATATCTTATTAACACTTAAAACTAACTCACCATCTTTATTGTTATATCTGCTCCTCCTCCAGCATCATCACACATTTAAGAATTCAAGCTAGAAACTTGAAATACATCTTAATACATCCATTCTTTTTATTATTGTACTTTAAGTGAAAGTTTACAATTCAAGTTAGTCTCTCATACAAAAATTTATACATACTTTGTTATGCGACCCTAATTGCTCTCCCTATACTGTGACAGCACACTCCTCCTTTTCACCCCTGATTTCCCGTGTCCATGCAGCCACTCCCTGACTCTCTTTGCCTTCTCATCTCACCTCTGGACAGAAGCTGCCCATTTAGTCTCATGTACTTACTTGAGCTAAGAAGCACACTCTTCATGAGTAACATTTTATGTCCCACAGTCCAGTCTAATCTTTGTCTGAAGAGTTGGCCTCGAGAATGGTCTGAGTTCTGGGTTGACAGAGAGTCTGGGAACCATGTTTTCTGGGGTTCTTCTAGCCTCAGTCAGACCATTAAGTCTGGTCTTTTTACTAGAATTTGAGTTCTGCACCCCACATTTCTCCTGCTCCATCAGGGACTCTCTGTGGTGTTCCCTGTCAGGGCAGTCATTGGTCGTAGGCAGGCACCATCTCCTTCTTCTGGTCTCAGGCTGATGCAATCTCTGATTTATGTGGCCCTTTCTGTCCCTTAGGCTAATACTTTCCTTGTGACTTTGGTGTTCTTCATTCTCCTTTACTCCAGGTGGGTTGGGACCAATTGTTGCAACTTAGATGGCTGCTTGCTAGCTTTTAAGATCCCACATGCTATTCACTAAAGTGAGACGTGGAACATTTTCTTAATAAACTTTGTTATGCCAATTGACCTAGATGTCCCCTGAAAGCATGGTCCCCAGACCCCCGCCCCTGTTACTCTGTCCCTCGAAGTTTTTGGCTCTATTCAGGGAACTTCTTAGCTTTGGTTTAGTCCAGTTGTGCTGACTTCCTCTGTAGTGTGTGCTGTCCTTCCCTTCACCTAAGATAGTTCTTGTCTACTATCTAGTTAGTGAATAACCATCTCCCTCCCTCCTCACCCTTGTAAGCAGCGAAAAATGTTTTCTTCTGTGTTTAAACCTTTTCTTGAGTTCTTATAATAGTGGTCTTATACAATATTTGTCCTTTTGTGACTGATTAAATTCACTCAGCATAATGCCTTCCAGACTCCTCCATGTTATGTTTCACGGCTTCATTATCGTTCTTTCTCATTGTGTAGTATTCCATTGTGTGAATATGCCATAATTTGTTTATCCATTCATCTGTTGATGGGCACCTAGGTTGTTTCTATCTTTTTGCTCTTGTGAACAGTGCTGCAGTGAACATGGGTGTGTGTGGGGATATATGCCATTTAAACATGGCTGCACTACGGTTAACTTCAGCCTCTCAAATGCCCATGCGCGGAACACGGTGAAAGGTGTCAGCGATGACAACTTGTTTTTCCAAAACCCACTGTTCCTTTACTAATTGACTTGTTTGCTTGAAACCCATTCTTTCTTGCCCAAAACTTCTTGTTATTCACCTAAAGCCCATTGTTCTGTGATTTGCTTCACTGCTTGCTGTATTGACTATAAATAAACTCCTGGGACTGAAGCCGGGGTCGTCTTCTTCTTGAAGAGACCCTCCTTGGCCCCACTTCTTCTGTAAGAGTTGTGTTTGGCTACTGTCTTTGCCACTCTGACAATCGTTGCCGCTCCGACAGGTGTGCATATATCTACCCTTGTGATGGGTCTTATTTCTCTAGGATATAGTCCAAGGATCAAGACAGCTGAATCATATGGTACTTCTATTTCTAACTTTTTTTTATGCCATGTATTAGGGCTCCCAGCATTGTCCCTATTTTTTCTTCTATGATCTTTATCGTTTTTGATTTGATATTTAGGTCTTTGATCCATTTTGAGTTTTTTTTTTTGTACAATTTTACATTCCTGCCAACAGTGTATAAGTGTTCCAGTCTCTCCACAACCTCTCCAACATTTATTATTTTGTGTTTTTTGGATTAATGCTAGCCTTGCTGGGGTGGGATGGTATTTCATTGTAGTTTTGATT
>NW_004444141.1:3860487-3862429 GCF_000243295.1 Trichechus manatus latirostris
GATGTCTTTTTTTTGTGTTATTGACAGTTTCTTTGTTGCACTTAATTTTCCATGCTAAATCGTTTTTCTTGATGTGTTTTTTTTGTCTTTCTCATTGTTGTTGATTTTGTCTTTGCTGAGTCTTTATGTTGTTCTTGTTTTTTATTTTTTGTGTAGGATTGTTAGTTTCCTAGTTTCCTTTGTGGTTACCTTGGTATTTATCCATATGTTTCTAAGTTTAAACCAGTCTTTTATTTTTTATATTGCCATGACTTCCTCTCCATATGAAAAATCTATGTCTGCATTTTTTAGTCCATTTTTTGTTTTAATGTTGTCATCTTTTACATACTGACATCTCTGTTTCCCTATTTTCAGTGTTTTAGCTTTGATTTATTTTTGTGACTTCCTTATCTGGATTGATATCTGGTTGCTCTGTCCTGTGTTCTAGTGTCATGGATTGAATTATGATCCCCAAAAAATGTGTGTATCAATTTGGCCAGGCCATGATTCCTGGTATTGTGTGGTCTTCCTATATGTTGTAGATCCTGCCTCTATGATGTTAATGAGGGAGGATGGGCAGCAGTTGTGTTAGTAAGTCAGGACTCAGTCTACAAGACTGGATTGTATCCTGACGCAAAGTCTTGAGATATAAAAGACAGAAGTGAGTAGAGAGACAGGGGGACCTCATACTGTCACGAAAGCAGTGCTGGGAGCAGAGCGCTTCCTTTGTACTGGGGTCCCTGCACAGAGAAGCTCCTAGTCTGGGGGAACACCAAAGAGAAGAAGGCCAACAGAGAGAAAAAACCTTCCCCTGGAGCTGAGCTGACGCCCATAATTTAGACTTTTAGCCTACTTTGACTATGAGGAAATAAACTTCTCTTCGCTAAAACCATCCATTTGTGGTATTTCTGTTATAGCAGAACTAGATGACTAAGACATCTAGTATTAGGTTGTTATCTGATATTATTGATTTTCTAACTGGAGGACTCCCTTTAGTACTTCTTGTAATTTTGGTTTAGTTTTTGCAAATTCCCTAAACTTCTGTTTATCTAATTTGCCATCATATTTGAGAGACAGTTTTGCTGGATATGTAATTCTTGGCCGGCAGTTTTTTTTCCTTCAAGGGTTTATATATCATCCTATTGCCTTCTTGCCTGCATGGTTTCTGTTGAGTAGTCTGAGCTTATTCTTATTGAGTATCCTTCTAAATGACTTTTCATTTATCCCTAACCACTCTTAAAATTCTCTCTTTACCTTTGGTTTTGGCAAGTTTGATTATAATATGTGTTGGTGACTTTCTTTTGGGATCTACCTTATGTGGTGTTCAATGAGCATTTGGATAGATATCTTGTCATCTTTCATGGTATCAGGGAAGTTTTCTGCCAACAAATCTTCAATAATTTTTTCTGTATTTTTTGTTATTCCCTCCATTCTGGTACTCCAATCACTTCTAAGTTATTTCTCTTGATAAAATCTCACATAATTCTTAGGGTTTCTTTATTTTTTTTCAATCCTTTTATCTGATTTTTCCTCAGATAAGTTGGTTTCAAGTGCTTTATCTTCAATCTCACTAATTCTGACTTCTATTGCCTCAATTCTGTTCCTATGACTTTCTACTGAGTTGTCTAATTCTGAAATTTTATCCTTAATCTCCTGGATTTCTGATTGCTATCTCTCTATGGATTCTTGCAGCCTGTTAAATTTGTCATTATGCTCTTCTCTAATCTTCTTAAGTTCCTCTATTGCTTGGTATGCGTTTTGTCAAATTTCCTTCCTGATCTCTTGAAGAGTTCTGTATATTAATCTTTTGTATTCTGCCTCTGGTAATTCCAGGAAATTCTTGTCCTCTGGAAAATTTCTTTTTTTTTTTTTTTTAAATATTTTATTGTACTTCAGGTGAAGGCTTACAGAACAGATAGTTTCTCATATAACAGTAACACACATGCTGTTTTATGACATTGGT
>NW_004444141.1:3871403-3893413 GCF_000243295.1 Trichechus manatus latirostris
CCTCTTTATGTGATTTGATATTGACTGTTTTCTCTGAGCCATCAATAAGTTATTATATTTATTTATTTTGTTTGCTTACTGTGTCCTAGCTTCTTGTTTTGTTTTGTTTTGATATGCCCAAATAGGCTGCTCATGTGAGCTAGCCCAACCGCCAGCACCCCTGAAGCTACAATGTCCTGCCCCCAGGTGGCCAGACCTACCACTAAGTATGTGAGCTCAGGAGTCCGCCCACTCCTCCTGTATGGATTCAGCTTAGGTGTCCGTAGTTGGCCACTGAGTTTGTGATGCACACTCTCACCTACCGTCCTAGATAGGCATGGGTGATTGGCGTAGGCACAGGAATCCGGCTGCAGCAGGGGGTCACACACTGAGCAAGGCAGGGGCCTGCTGGCTGTCCTCAAGTGTCCAGGAGGAAAGCATATCTCTGTTCCCTAGAGCACATAGGTGGGTGGGTTTTGCAGCCTGACTATGAGCACCCACTGTTGTTGGCTATAAGGACTTGGGAGCTCCACTTATTTTTCATGGGCCCCTGTTGCAGGTGGCTAGGTGGCATGGTTGGAGCCACCAGTCCTCAGGCCCTTAATGTGGGTAGGTGAAGACTCTACTTAAGGGACACAGCAGTGTCAAATGTCACGAACCTGACACTCCACAGCTGAAACAGTTGAAATTAGACTTCAGGTATATACCCTGTTGTACTGTGGTAATGAGGGCCTAAGCTGTTGAAATGGGCCCACACAAGTCTCCGCAGGGGGAAAGGCACTTGAGGTCCGTGGACCCCTTTTGCCTATGCCTAGGCAAAGGAGCTGTGCCTACACTGAGCTCCTGGCTTAGTGGAGCTGGCAGTTATTTTTTCCTCTGTTTGTTAATTTATTCCCTCTCCAAGGCTGGGAGAATGGCTCAGGGTGCGTAATGGGTCCTACTTCTGGCCCAGGGCACTCAGCAATCACTGAAGCTGTCTCAGACCAAGTGTAGAGCAGGGAGCGGGGAGGTAAATGGAGAGAGGTTTTTCCCTAAGGGGTGTGCTTTGATCTACGCAGTAAGCCAGACGCAAGTATTTAACTTTTACTGAGCTGCTTCTCACTGATTCTGGATGGCCAAGTAGACTGTCTGCTGCTGCATGTGGAAAATGCCTCTCAAGCGCTGCTGCTTGGCTCACCGTCCACCACAAGCTGATCCAACCCAAAGGGCTCTGGCTCCCACTAGGTCAGGTCTGGCAACTCCTCACTGCTTCCAAACTGTCTTTCCCTCCCCTTGCCACTCAGTGTGATTCCTCAACTTTGCCATTGATGTTCAGGGCTCCTAGATTGTCGTATATAAATGACTGACTTGTTGTTTCAGCTCTTTGTTGTAAGAGGGACCACTGTAAGCATCTGACTATTCCACTGTCTTTGCCCCGCCCCCTGAAATGCATCTGAAATTCTTTCCTCTCATTCATCTTCCACTTAGTATCCATCTAACTCTTTTAGATTCTACCACCTTAATATCTCTACATCCTTCCTTTCCCTTCCATTTTTATTCCCACTGCTTGTCAAGCTTTAATCATTTTTACCCTGATTTACTGCCTCCTTCTCTTCTCTGTTGTCCCTGTCTCTAACCTCGGCTTTCCTCCAGGCACTGCAATAATGATCTTCCTACAACACAAACGTGGTTATGTTTGTAATAACTGCTTCATATGCATCGCTGGCTCCTTACAGTGTTCAGGATAAAGTTCATAATTGCTTAGTTTAGCATGCATGGCTCTTTATGCATGGTAATGTCTGTTTCTCCACTTCCTCAAGCTAACCTGCCTCACTAGCCATATGGAACTACTTGTAGCATCTTGAACTTGTCATGTGGTTTTAAATCTCCAGCTTCTAGCAAAGAATCTGACACACTAACAAGGTCAATATATTTCTGTTGAATAAGAAAAAATGAGAGTTCATTGTAGATATGAATATTATTATGTTCATTCACCTGTTCACACATTGGAAACTCTCCTTTCTTAAGTTGTACTTTACTGTCTAGCGCCTGTAGGCTCCAGCCCTCAAGAGAACCAAATCAAGTATGTTGTAGGATGAGATATCTGTATTTTTTTAATGTGTCATCATGAGATAGGTATGCACTAAGGAGGGGGGAGAGAAAAGGAAAAGGGTTATTGTGAAGACGAAGCCAAGCAGGAATGACAGCTATCGTGAGTGGGAGAAGGAGACTATGTACCACCCAGAAGCTGTGCCTTCTCCATGCTTTGAATAGGGCCAAGTGCATTGTCAACACTTTGCAAACATTAAATACCCCTAGGAAACAATTATTACTCACACCAGGGGAAATTGCATTATGCCAGAACTTTTTTCAGTTGCTTAGGGTGGTGCCTTGTGAAACCAATCCTTCTAATCTTTTATTTGTTCCCATTATCAGCAACAAAGATCTTGAACTTACTTTAGTAACTATAATTTTGAACAGTATCTTGAGCAATATTCAAATTTACTCTCCAGTCATTGATTCGGCTGTGTTCTTTTTAGTTATAATAACGACTATTCCTTGAGTGGTTCCAGAGGTGACCATTCTGATTAAGCTACTGATTTTAAAAAATAAAATTTTTATTGTAGTAAATATATAGGTAACAGAACATTTGCCACTTCTACAATCTTCACACATACAGTTCAGTGACATTAGTTATCTTCATCATGTTGTTCAAACATCATCATTAATTTTTCCCATCACCCTTAACAGAATAGGTCACTGATTTTTGATAAATGGACAGCATTCCAAGCACATTTTTAAACTCTGTTTTAACTGACTGAATAATATTGGGTTGCTTCTGGATTAATTGATCATGTTTTCCTACAGCCAAATTAATTAGAATCAACCATATTAATGATCATTTCAAAAATGTCATCTAAATATTCCTATTAATCAAAAGTCAAACTACCCAACCAGTTTGTCAGATATCTTTTGATTTTAATGTTCACCAGACAGTCATAAAGTTATAGTGACACTCTGTTTTGCATAGTTGTTTACTTCTTCCTTGATGAACTAGAAATACTCTGAAATTCAAAATCATCCCGTAAGAATGCAGTTGTCCATTGTGTAAACAAAAATGAGATAGAAAAAAGTTATTTATTAGACAGATGAATAAGGAGAAAAAGGTTATTCTAGGCAATTGAATTGCATGTTTGTGCTAATTTTCAGAAATGGAGACAAAAGGTGCTCTTTTGCACATTGTCTTGAAGGCCAACGAAAGGAAGTCCATTGCAGAGCCAAGGCCTCCCCACCGTACCCGCTCTGTCCTCACGCATTGATATGTGACCTCAAGGCCAATTATAAAAAATGCACTTGAGCAACTGTCTTTCTTTTCAATGGGAGTGTCTTCGAGTGTCTAAAGAAAGACTCACCCTGAGACACTGAGCCTTTATAATTAGGATGGATATGTCAACAGCAAGTATCATGTAATCTCTGTTCCTATCATGTGGGAGTGTGGCTCTTTCAAAGACATTCCACACTTTTGTGTGATCCTTGTGCTCTCAGCATAAAAATACACACAAGTACGTACACACACACATATACACACACACACACACACACACACACACACATGCACACACAGGTTCTCCTTCTGACCCACACAGCGTATGCCCCACACACCCACAGGAGGCCCTTTTGACAAAGTAATATTTCTTGAAGTCACATTTCAGAGCTGTCTCCCTGTCTTTCTTCTCTAGGTGGCTTAGAAAAGTTCTGAGGAACTATGGCATCAACAAATAATCTTGACCTTGTTTGACCCTTTGGGAAAATTAGAATCTTAAAAGAAATTATAATGACTCCTTTTATTTCCATCGTTTGACTACACTGACTTTCAAATACAGAATTGCCAAAAATGAGTATGATATTTATTTTTAAATTCAGAATATTGTCACTCTTGGCCATTTATCCCTCTTTAATTTTTCTCGACATGGAAATAATTAGCTTGAAAGCACCCCCTTCCTCCTTTTTCTTGTGGCAGGGAATCAGTGGAGAAAAAGTATACCTTAAAAATGTTGTCAGTCCAACTTAAAATGAGGGCCGTTGTAATACTAAGCAAAACTGGTAATTCCAGATTCCAGCTGCATAGATGAGTTGTCAAGCAATGAACCAAAGGATTTTAAAAAATTATCTGATTTAGTCACAGCAACAAAAACTTGTCCTACTTGCATAATTTTAAACTTACACTGCATTTTTGCCCTTTTGTGCTTTCTTTTAAAATGCACCTTCAAATATCATTTTTAACCTCATTTCTTTTTTTCCGAATTTCATAATTGTGAATATGATGCACATTTTCCTACAATTTCAAAACACTCCTATCATTATTACCTCTGTGTGCCACTTTCTATATAGAGAAGTCAAACTACTAACAACTTGTATGCCCACACATCCAACCATCATCCCCTGCCCATCAGACACTTACAAAAGGCCAGGCACGCTGTGCCCTGGAGATCAAAGGAAATACAAGACAGATCCTTCTGGGGGCTGCATGGCCAGGTGTCAACACAGTCACGCTTAATGCTGCTTGTGAATTGTAACAGATAGACAGAGTACAATAGTATTATGTACTATTATATGTATTATGTCTTTGTTGCTAGGTGCCATCAAGTCGATTTTGACTCATGGAGACCCCATGAGACAGAGTAGAACTGCCCCACAGAGTTTCCGAGACAGCAATCTTAATGGGAGCAGATGGACAGGTCTTTCTCCCAGGGAGCTGCTGGGTAAGTCTGAACCACCAGTCTTTTGTTTAGCAGCCAAACACTCAACAGTCAAGGGCACTAACCAAAAGGCTGGGGTTCGAGTCCATCTGGAAGGGCCTCAAAAGAAAGGCTCAGTGATCTACTTCCGAAAAATCAGCCACTGAAAACCCTGTTGTGCACAGTTCTACCCTGACACACATGGGGTCTCCATGAATCACATAACTGGTTGTTTTATATAAATACATTTGTAGCACAGAATGGCAATGCATTCTCACCATCCTCCACACATTCAACTTCTTTATTTTATTTATGCTTGTAGCTCATGACAACACTGAACATATTATTTATTTTAAAAAATTTATTATCTTTCCTCCCAATAAAATGTAAGTTCCATGAGTCTAGAGTGGAATCTCTTCTTAACTGCTGTAGCCCAGTACCTAGAACAACGCCTGCCATGTAGAAGGTGCCCAACAAATACTTGTTGGATGAATGAATGAATGACAATCAAGTGTAAACATTTTTACATTGAGGTGGTAGGGTGGCAGGGTATTTGTACTCTTCGGTTTTAAATGACAAGCAAGCATTCACCAGGTAGGCAAAATAAGAAAATATCCCCAGGCAGAGGGAGGAGGCTGTGCAGGTTTATCAGAGTTAGGAAGCTTTGTTGTCTTTGGGAATTGAGAGTCCTGTTCAGTTTAGCTGGAAAAGAGAGTATATCAGAGAATTACCCTGGTGATATCATAGCAGAAGAAAGAGAGAAAAGGAATGAATTGGGGGATATAGTGATAATGCAATGTATAGAGGTGAATATAAAGTTCATTAAGTTCCTGGAGATACTATCGGTCATAATTTTCCTATGTTAGGTTGTAATGTTGTAATATTATTATTTGTTCTTATTCTATCCTCCTTTTATTACTGGTAGTAATTGTTTGGATCCTGTGCAAATTCCTTTATCATTTGGGGAAGTTAAATCCTTTTGTCAGAGGAACCAATACTCAGACAAAGGCTGAATATAGTTTACAGACATGTGAGAGAGGTCTGTTACTGAGGGTGCAGAAACACGCTCATTCAACATTGTTTATCAGCGGTGTTTACGTGCCAGCATTTTTCTAGACTAGAGATCAGCAGACTTTTTCTCTAAAGGGCCTGGTAGTGAATAGTTTAGGCTCTGCAGGCCGCACGTGGCCTCTGTTGTAACTACTCTGCCACGGTAGGATTGAAGCAGCCACAGACATTCACAAAGGGATGTACTATGTTCAATGACACTTTACTTCTGGACATTGACATTTGTCTGCTTAGCATATTTTTGTATATTTTCATGCCTCACAAAATATTCTTCTTTTGATTTTTTTCAACCATATGAAAACATAAAAATACAAAAACAGGGTGTTAGCCGGATAATTTGGCCCACGGGCTGTAGTGTGTCAACCTCCCTATAGACACTAAAAATACAACCAAACAGAAAAATGTCTTCACTCGCTTGAAGCTTCCATTTCAGTTGGAACTGAAATAATAATAAACAAAGATGGTTCTAAGTGCTAAGAATAAACACACCAGGATGAGGAAGACAGGGAGTTGTAGGGGTGCGAATTTGAGTGTGTGTGCGTGTTATTAAGTTGTGGGCAGGGAAGGCCCCTCTGGCAAGGTGACATTTGACCTGGAGGAACTGAGGGAGTGAGCCTCTTCTGGAGGAGAGGGCTCAGGCAGAAGAATAACAAATGTGAACTCCTCCTGCAGGATCGTGCTCGGAAGGGTCTAGAAGCAGAAGAGAATGACAAGGGGGATGGAACGGAACAAGTGAAGGGTAGAGCTCCCCCCCCCCCCCGTAAGAAACAATGAAACCAGTGAACACAAAGAAGGAAAGACACAGAGTCCTGGATACAGTCAGCCCTGTCGCCAGGGCCCCTCTGGGCAATAAAAGGCTTTTCTCCATTAAACCAGGAATCCCTGAGTGGTGCAAAGGGTTAACTCCGTCGGCTATTAACTGAAAGGCTGGAGGTTTGAGTACTCCCAGAGGCACCTCAGAAGAAAGGCCGGGTGATCTACTTCTGAAAAATCAGCCATCGTAAACCCTGTGGAGCACAGCTCCACTGTGAAGCACACGGGGTCACCCTGAGTCAGAATCGACTGGATGGCAACTGGATTTTTGCTCATTAAATCAATTTGAGTTAGGTTTCTTTGCAATTAAACAGCTGCTACTATACCTAAGGATGTATATATACTGTTTGACAGATGATATGTCTAGGTAACTCTGAAGCCCCCAGTCACAGGCATGAGTTTTGTGGCTTATTTCTCTGCCTCGAGCTCTCTCTTCTCTTAGCCCTAAGATTCGATTATTTTATTTCACAGCACAAACAGGATCTTGAAAATGATGAAAGCTACAGGAGGGATTTAATATATTTCAGTAGATGGATGAAAAAACAATGAACAGAAGGGTGAATGAATGAGCGAATGAAGCCCTATATTAATATAAAAGGATAAGTCACTCATAAGAGAAAGCAGTATTATTATCCTTTCTCTAAAGGAAACTTTCATGAAAATACTATAAAAGTCTCTGAAATGACATGAAAAATACTAGTTAATGCTTACTATGTACACTCACAGCTACGCTAATATCTGGTTGCTCGGGTTCACTGCTGGTTCCCAGTAATAGCGACTGGGCCAGTAGAGTGACAGACTTGATGGGAGAAGGGACCAAATGCAGTTAAAACATACTTTTCTTCCACAATCTTTTTTCAAAAATATATATCCTCATTTTTTCATTTGTTGGTGTGTATTTTTCTTTTTAATTCGTTGGCAATGATCCTTGAATCTAATAAAACAATACCTCAGTTATTTTAAGGGAATGATCTTAGAACGTAAATATCAAAAAATAATTCCTGCTGGAAATTAGCAAATCTGTTGCAAAGTACAGGTAATCCCCGATTTACAGCAGGGTTCTGTTCCGATGACTCTGTCCCAAGTCGGTTCTGACGTAAGTTGAATACATTTTTTTAACTTTCACTAACTATTATTGCCTTTTATTATCAGTATGTATATAAATCTGATCTTTGAACATCTGCAAGTGAACGTCTGAGTATGATAACAACAGTAAATTGCGCACTGCAACATCGTATGTAGTGCATATTACTAATGACAATATGTACCAACAAAAAACAGATGGTCGTACGTGTGGTTCACGGTAACTCAAAAATACACGGGGATCTACCAGTATGCGTAAGCCACTTGTTGTATCCAGACAGACCATTACAACTAGTCATGGAAAGGAGACTTCGCTCTGCTAAGAATCTCTGAACATAATGCGTCTATTTTTAGAGTCTTGAATAAAATGTAATTACTGACACAGATTTTGAGAGATTATTTGGGGGAGGGGAGATCCCTCTTATTGCCAGAACTGGTTTTCAACTGACAATAAATACAGTTTCTTCTGAGTCTAGAGCCTAGTTGAGTAGTACGAGACTTCTTTTGGGCTGGTGTACATATACAAGGTTGATAATTATTATTATGCATGCAGGCTACACTTACTGATTGCTCACTATGTGCCAGTCATCCTGCCAAGCACTTATGCACTCTCACATGGAATACATCTCCATCATCAATATTAGCATTACAAATATTAGCATTGTGGCAGAGTCAGCTTCTGTCCACCAGGATCCATTCTTTCCCTTTTAATGATAACATTCCTGCTCTATTTAGCTGGGTGTGGGACTGCCCAGTTAGAACACATTGCCAAGTCTCCCTCGCAGCTCTGTTGGCCCAATCGAATGCATCAGAAGGGATGTGCGTGACTTATGTGGGCCGTGCCTCAGCAATGGAAAGTGTGTGCACTCCCTTGGCCTGGGGGAACTGCAGCCGCCACCTGGGACCAGAGCTGAAAACCACGCGTTAAGGATGGTGGAGCCAGCTTTTTAAGTCTGGTAACCCTGGACCGTTGCATAAGAAAAATAAACTTCTAACTTGGTTAAGAAATCAAATTTGGGGGCCTCTGTTTTAGTTGCTTATGTTTTAAGTTTAAGAAAACATTATATTTTACTGATGAGGAAATACAGTTAACTTGCCTAGCTCACTCAACCAGTAAGTAGTACAATAAGGTTTCGAACACAGGTCTGAGCCCAAAGTGCATGCTGTTAAAGCTAGGCCATATTCTTCACATCATGAAACATCACATACGCCATCTTTACCCATCGGTTTTCACAAAGCAAAAGCATTAGTTTGTTACGTACATCAACACAACAGGAGCAATAAGATGCATCCAGTAGAGGGGAGTTGAACTAGTCAGGGTGACTGACTTAGTCGTCTAGTGCTGCTATAACAGAAATACCACCAGTGGATGGCTTTAACAAAGAGAAATTTATTCTCTCACAGTCTAGTAGGCTAAAAGTCTGAATTCTAGGGCATCAGCTCCAGGGGAAGGCTTTCTCTCTCTGTCAGCCTTTTCATCAATCTTTCCCCAGACTAGGAGCTTCTCCATGTAGGGACCCTGGGTCCTAAGGATGTACTCTGCTCCTGGCGCTGCTTCCTTGGTGGTAAGAGTTTCCCCACAACCCCTCGCTAGCTTCCCTTTCCTTTTATCTCTTGTAAGATGAAACGTAGTAGCACAGGCCACACCCCAGAGAAACTCCCTTTACATTGGATCAGGAACGTGACTTAAGCAAGTGTTACATCCCACCCAATCTTCTGTAACATAATCTAATCTTGCCTCATTAACCACAGGCAGACATTAGGATTAACAACACATAGGAAAATTACATCAATCAGGAAATGGAGGACACCCACACAGTACTGGGAATCATGGCCTAACCAAGTTGACTCACACATTTTTGGGGGACACAATTCAATCCATGATAGTGACTTATTTATAACTTGATCTTGGTGGCTAGAACTCAAATTCAGGAATGTAAACAGGGCTTTGAAGGCAGCATTGGAGGTCCAAGGATATGAGTTGAGGCTGTAACTATAGACTTTAGCCAGGCAGGGCCCATAAATGCTTCCGTATATAGCACTCATTTGCTTAAAATTCTTCAGTGTCTCTCTGTTGTTCTCATGGTGTAGATCCAAAACTCATTAGCTTGCTGTACAAGGCCTTTGTAATCCTTTCCAACTTGTCTCTCCAGGGCATCATCTTACCATCCCACCTGTGTGCTCCAGAAAGCACAATGCTTTTGCAATTCACCCATGTTGTTGCTTTTGATCTCAGAGTTGTATTCCATTGTATGCATACGCCACAGTTGATTTATCCATTCTCCTGTTAATGGATACCAGAGCGCCTTCCAGTTTTTTGATTCTATAAAGAAAGCTGTTACCAACATTTGGATAAATCTTTTTGTAAACATATTTTTCTTTTTAATTGAAATGATGGGGTAAATTGTGATGGGATTGATTATTAGGAGGAAAGAAGTTACTCACCAGGTGCATCTTGGCACCTCTGCTGATATCCAAGGAAACCACTCAATTCTCACATGACAGACCAGGGTCTGCATCTCTTGTCTTGTTCCTGCTAGCCACACTTCCCAGGACAGGGGCTTGTGATACATCCCCATTCTTTGGTGTCCCCTCTGCAATACACCCCAAATCAGATATAACCAACAAATTTACCTTTCACTTTTCAAGCTGCCTTCTGCCCTGCTTCTTTCAATTGTATTCCAGGGGAATTGTCCCACTTGCGTGACACTTGGTTTGGAAGTTAGATCTTTTATCTTGTTCCCATATCTTCCTCACTGCCACCGGCCATTTGACCAACATCAAGTCATGGTTTATAAAAACCCTTCTGGATGCCCAAGTGTAGTGTTGAAAATCCCACTTCCATAGTTTCTAATACGCAGAATAACTATTATTCAAATAGGTCAAGAGAAAGTTTGGAGTGAGTAGCAAAAACATATGGTAGCTATTAGAATAATATGTATGCAAGATGTTCTCTATTAATCCTTTTAAAATTAATATATGAGAAATAAAAGAGAGTAAGCCCTAAGTGTTTGGCTATGGTAGATCAAAGTGCTGTCTTCTGTTCTTCTGCATTTCTGTCAACAACATTTATGATAATGCCTTAGGTATATTAGATATTCCAAGAATGTTCATTGAATTTATTCATAAATGAGTGGATGTTAAATAAGTCTTCCCCAGAAGGCATTTGTTAATACACAGAAAAAGGTTTCTCTGTGTCTTAGACTGGGTTCTCTAGAGAAGCAAAACCAGCGAAGCATATGTATATATGTATATATATATAGAACGAGAGAGAGATTTATCTCAAGGAAATGGCTCATGCAGTTGTAGAGGCTGCAAAGTCCCAGGTCCATGGGTTTCTCTTGACTCACATAGCTGCAGGGGCTGGCAAACCCAAGATCAGCAGGTCAGACAGCAGGCCTCTGGCTCACAGGCTGTGGAGGCTGATGAATCCCAAGACCAGAAGATAAGATGGCAGACCATTGACTCACAGAGTATGGAGGTTGATGAATCCCGAGACTGGCAGGCCAGCTCAAATCCCAAGAACTGGAGTCAAGTGAGGATCCAGTGTGATCAAAAGCCAGTGAGCTTTGCCAAAAGTCCACCTATAACGGACGCAGGCCAAACCCCCAAGGAAACTCCCTTTCAGCTGATTGGCTGCTCACAGCAGATCTCACCATGGAGGAGATTAGATCATATCAGATTGCATTATCAAGGTGATTACGTCGTCAAAAAGCTTCCAAACCACATCAAAACTGCCAAACCCCAAGAATCATAGCCCAGGCGCGTGGACACACATCTTTAACCATCACACTCTTTTAGTTGGCAGTAGGTGTGAGCTGCAGCTGGTCAGAGAGGTAGCAGGAGCTGTGAAAGATGCGTAAGTATCAAGTATCTGAGCACGTTTGAGAGTAGGCTGTTTCAGAGGTCACGTCAGGTGTGTACAGATTACAGAAACTGTCCGAAGCAGTTTAGAAAATGCGTTTTCTCCTGTAGTCCTGGCCAACAAGAAAACTGTGGAAATAAGTGACATTATTCACCTGCAATAGAAGCAGTAACTGCATGTGGTGACAGCACTGTATGGTGGTGGACTCCTTCAGCTGATTCAGTTAGCAGGTACCACGCAAACACAGAGAATGAATCTTATAAAACAGTACATATGCTGTACATTCAAAACTGAAAATCGTCTAATTACTGTCCCCAAATCTTAACTAGTTCACCCAGATTGAAGACACAGACACAGGATGAGAGGCCCAGACATTTATAGAAGTTTATATTATCTCGCGGCTTGAAACTCTACTTGATGGTGAATGAGGAACAGAGGTGTCAAGTCAGACAAGGAATTTAAGTCTTTCTTAAACTCAACTGTGGTAAATTACATACGTTTGTCAGTGGGTACATCTTCTGGCAACTTTAATATTACAGATTTCCAATTGTTACAGAAATGTCATAAGATAAAATCAGAAAAAAAATTCCAAACTGTTTTCAGAATAACTTTATTTCAATCAAGAAGTCATCATTTAGATTATTCTAATTGGTTCCTACTTATGGAAAAGCAAAGAAAGTTTGCTTTCTTTTTATGTTGTTTTTGTGTCAGAGGCAAAAGCCATGTATTGAAGGAATGAGGAAGATCTAGGAGTACTGTCCCCCGATTTGGTCCAAGAGAAGGGGAGTTTTCCCTACCTCTCTGTTCACGCCTTTCTAGCGCCTTCCCAAAGTGAAAACAAAATAAAAAAACGAACGGTTGCCTTCGAGTAGCTTCAGACCCATAGCGACCCTGTAGGACAGAGGAGAACTACTCCACAAGGTTTCCAAGGCTGTAAATCTCTATGGAAGCTGCTTATGCTATATGCTATATGGCTTCACTAGAGGGGTGACGGGGTGCAGGCACACAACCCCTGACACTGGATTGTGCGCCGCCGGGAGGGTCCGTGCCGCCGGGAGGGGTCGCCAAGACGGTGGTGTCAGTAGGGTTGGTGTCACCCATTGCCCAGTGCAGTAACTCGTTACCACCCTTTCCCCCCACCCCGTCACCCACCAGTAGGGGTACAGGTCCCTGCCTTGGCCAGTGGGAGGGGGAGGAGCAGCCAGGAGCTCTGCAGGTGGGAGGCACGGGAGGCGCGGCGCCACGCAGCACCCACTGGGGGCTTTCACAGGCCAGCCCCGCCCACCCTGGGCGAAGGGGAGGCGTGACACCGTCGGTTACCGCGCTGGGCGACACCGACCCTAGTGATGGCCCTGCAAGGATGGCTGGTGGGTTTGAACAACGACCTTTCAGTTAGCAGCCAAGTGCTTAAGCACTGCGCCACCAGGGCTCCTGGCCTTAACACCCCGTGGATCTAAATTCGAGTCTCAGATTTCTTTACATAAGCGGTAGACTCCAATCCCAGTTCTTAACAGTGCTTTGCAATAAAAAATACAAGGATTTCATGAAGCATTTCGATATGCTCGGTTTTATTATTCTCTGATACAATTCTTTTAAATTTTTCTAAATAATGATATTTTAAAAGTAGCAAGCCATCTGGCATTTTATGTAAAAATATCAAAGATAAAGTAGTCCGCAGCCGATCATACGGTTGAGATGGAGTGATGGCTGATGTTGGAGGAAGAAAATCTTCTAAGCCTTGGATATACTGGTGTGAGGTTATCGTGAAATACAGTAGACTTGTCTCAAAAGCATGATATATACGTAGGAAGAGTTCATTAGACCCCAGATTAAAAGAGAGGATTAAAGATACGGAGCTGAGTTTCCAGAAAGACTCAGTTTCTAAGCTGGAAGTCTTGACTAGAGCAGCTTCAGACTCAGACTCTGGCTCTGATGCATGCAGGCGAAGGTAAAGGAGTGTAAGGGCTTTATACTCTGGCTGTCCAGGAAAAAATGGCAGCGTCCTGGGATGCTCCTGAAACTCACAGCCATAAACCACCCATGTTGCCGCGAGTCGATTCCGACTCCTAGCGACCCTAGAGGACAGAGTGGAATTGCCCCATAGGGTTTCCAAGGAGCCGGTGGTGGATTTGAACTGCTGACCTTTTGGGTAGCAGCCGAGCTCTTAACCACTGCGCCACCAGGGCACTGTATTAGGGACACAATAACAACTAAGGTCCCTGCTTTTGGGGAGAGTAGAGTGCCTTAAAGTTTTTAAAGGCAAGAAGCATGTATTTGTCTCTGAATCCCCAGAGCCTAACACACTACTAGAAATACAGTATTGACGTCTTGGCTCTTCATACGTCCCTAAGTAGCTTAAATGGTTTGCACCTGACTAGTCACCCAAAGGTCACCCAAGGTTGGTGGTTCAAATCAAGCCAGCAGCACCACCAGCCAGAGGCGCCTCAGGAGGCAGGCCTGGCGATTTGCTTCCGAAAAGTCACAGCCTTGAAAACCCAATGGTGCAGTTCTACTTTGCACACACGAGGTCCTAACAAGTTGTCAACAAGACGGTAACTAGCAACAACAATGACAACAGCCTTTGAGTGACGATTGCCTCTTTTCTATATAATACCTATTGCAAGCTAAGCCTCACAGAAACATACTTAGAAGGCCTGATTAAATACTGGGACAATATTCTTCAAAAGTTAATGGTACATAATACTACTAAGTGACAATGCATACGTTTTGTGAATTATTTTGTGGATAATGTTTCTTAAAAACCTAATTACTTTTGGGTAACACTGTGTTGAGGTAAATATTTGTGATGAGATTACTAGGAATGATGAAGCAGGAAAAACGTTTAAAAATACTACAAAGAGTCATAGTTAGGAAGTGAGAGGTTTGGGCTGCAGGCAAACACTTTGGTTTCTAGTCTTAATTTTGCCTTTATCTATGGGAGGCCTTAGGCAATGTGCCCTTCTATTTCCTCTTCTCTGAAGGTGGAAAAGGGGTGAGGTGTGGGCACTCTACTGATCTCTAAGATCTCTTTTACCTCCAAGGACAACACACTCTAAAGCTTTTATGAGACCAAAGCCTCAAGCACTTGACATTTTTGGAATGTTTACCCGCCTGATGTTATCTCCGTATGAGAGACGGGGTGGTGAGGGGCCTTCCCTAAACGACTTCCCATTATTTCCCTGGTTTCCATGCTCTTGTGTTACTTTCATCATTGTTGAAAAGAAAATTTATGTTTTTAAAGGCCAAAGAGCACAAGTTGATCTTTGTATCTTTCAAAATGAATCCAGCATCTGCCCATTATTCTGAAATATCTGGAATGAGTGTTATTTTCGTGACATATAGCACCGTATTTAATATTCCTCATATTCTGCCAGTGCACAGTGCGAAGATGTAGCAGACAGCCTCTTCAGTGTTTCTTCTTTAAGGTGGGAACCTGGTGGTTAGTTTGCTTTGCTCTCCATGTGGCATCTAGCCTAGAGTAACTGTTTAGAATAAAAGACTAAAGGAACAACTCTTTACATTGCCAAGAAAACCTTTTCCCGCCCAGAGGCTAGCACAGTGCCTAGCCCAATTGTGGGGGGTCAGGTAACGTTTGTTAAATCCTTCTGTATTGTGGATAAATGAATGAGAGAATAAGGAATGAATGATGCGTTCCTCATAAACTTCCTCTTTTCATGTTGGTGAAAAATTCTGAGGGTTTCAGAAAATTGATACTAATTTTCATATAACCTGCAATATAATGTGGAATATTATCTTCATTATTGACTTAGAAAACTAAGACCCAGAAATTTCTTTTAGCAAACCAAATTAAAAAAAAAAAATTACAAGTTTCATCATTTAATTTTAAAGTCCCAACACTTGCTCATTATACAAAGTCATCTATTACGTGGACTACCCGTGGGGACTGCTATGGTTAAAACACATTGTTTTGTTAGCCGTTGGTGTTGAATATGTTATTATTGTTAGGTGCTGTCAAGTTAGTTCTGACTCACAGCAACCCTATGTACAACAGAAAGAAACACTGTCTGGTCCTGCGCCATCCTCACAACTGTTATTGTGCTTGATCCCATTGTTGCAGCCACTGTATCAATCCATCCGGTTGAGGGTCTTCCTCTTTTTTGCTGACCCTCTACTTTACCAAGCATGATGTCTGTCTTAGTCATCTAGTGCTGCTATAACAGAAATACCACAAGTGGATTGCTTTAACTAACAAAGGTCTATTCTCCATCGATCTTACCCTGGACTAAGAGCTTCTCCACACAGGGACCCCAGGTCCAAAGGACACGCTCTGCTCCCATCACTGCTTTCTTGGTAGCATGAGGTCCCCCTGTCTCTCCACTCGCTTCTCTCTTTTATATCTCAAAAGAAACCAATTCAAGATACAATACAATCCCTTAGATTGAGTCCTGCCTCATCAACACAACTGCTGTCCGTTCCTCCTCATTAACATCTTAGAGGCAGGATTTATAACACATAGGACAATCACACAATACCAGGAATCATGGCCCAGCCAAGTTGATACACGTATTTTTGGGGGGACACAATTCAATCCATGACAATATCCTTCTCCAGGGACTGGTCCCTCCAGATGACATGTCCAAACTACCTGAGATGAAGTCTCGCCATCCTTGCTTCTAAGAAGCATCTGGCTGTACTTCTTCCAAGACAGATTTGTTCTTTCTTCTGGCAGTCCATGGTATATTCAATATTCTTTGCCAACACTATGATTCGAAGGCGTCAATTCTTCTTCAGTCTTCCTTATTCATTGTCCAGCTTTTGTATGCATACAGGGCAAGTGAAAATACAATGGCTTGGGTCAGGTGCACCTTAGTCTTCAAAGTGACAGCTTTGCTTTTGAACATTTTAAAGAGGTCTTTTGCAGCAGATTTGCTGCTTTCACGGGTGTTCATTGTGGATCCAAGTAAAATGAAATCCTTGACAACTTCAATCTTTTCTTTGTTTATCAAGATGTTGCTTATTGGTCCTGTTGTGAGGATTTTTGTTTCCTTGATGTTGAGGTGTAATCCATACTGAAGGCTGTGGTCTTTGATCTTCATCAGTAAGTGCTTCAAGTCCTCTTAACTTTCAGCAAGCAAGGTTGTGTCATCTGCATATCACAGGTTGTTAATGAGTCTTCCTCCAATCCTGATGCCCGTTCTTCTTCATATAGTCCAGTTTCTCGGATTATTTGCTCAGCACACAGATTGAATAGGTATAGTGAAAGGATACAATCCTTGATGCACACCTTTCCTGACTTTAAACCACTCAGTATCTCCTTGTTCTGTTCGAACAGCTGCCTCTTGATCTATGTACAGGTTCCTCATGAGCACAATTAAGTGCTCTGAGATTCCCATTCTTCTCAATGTTATCCATAAGTTGTTATGATCCACACAGTTGAATGCCTTTGAATAGTCAATAAAACACAGGTAAACATCTTTCTGGTTTTCTCTGGTTTCAGTCAAGATCCATCTGACATCAGCAGTGATATCCTTGGTTCCACGTCCTCTTCTGAATCCAGCTTGAACTTCTGGCAGTTCCCTATCAATATACTGCTGCAGCCACTTTTGAATGATCTTCAGCAAAATTGTACTTGCATGTGATATTAATGGTATTGTTTGATAATTTCCACATTTGGTTGGATCACCTTTCTTGGGAATAGGCATAAATATGGATCTCTTCCAGGTGGTTGGCCAGGTAGCTGTCTTCCAAATTTCTTGGCATAGATGAGTGAGCACTTCCAGCTCCGCATCTGTTTGTTGAAACATCTCATTTGGTATTCTGTTAATTCCTGGAGCCTTGTTTTTCTCCAATGCCTTCAGTGCAGCTTAGACTTCTTCCTTCAGTACCATTGTTTCCTGATCATATGCTATGTCCTGAAATGGTTGAACGTTGATCAACTCTTTTTGGTATGGTGAATCTGTGTATTCCTTCCATGTTCTTTTGATGCTTTCTGCATCATTTAATATTTTACCTGTAGAATCCTTCAATATTGCAGCTCAAGGCTTGAATTTTTTTCAGTTCTTTCAGCTTGAGAAATGCCAAGTGAGTTCTTCCCTTTGATTTTTTATCTCTAGGTCTTTGCACACGTCATTCTAACACTTCACTTTGTCTTCTCGAGCCACCCTTTGAAATCTTCTGTTTAGCCCTTTTACTTCATCATTACTTCCTTTCACTTTAGCTACTCAACGTTCAAGAGCAAGTTTCAGAGTCTCTTCTGATGTCCATTCTGGTCTTTTCTTTCTTTCCTGTCTTTTTAAGGACCTCTTGCTTTCTTCATGTATGATGTCCTTGATATCATCCCACAACTCATCTGGTCTTCGGTTATTAGTGTTCAATGCGTCAAATCTATTCTTGAGATGATCTCTAATTCAGGTGGGATTTGTTCAAGGTTGTACTTTGGCTCTCATGCACTTGTTTTAAACAGGGAATATGTTGAATATGGAAAGCTGTAATTTTCAATCCCTTATGTTGAGGGGTTTAAAACTTTTACATTTTAATTAAATGAAAAAAATCACAGCATTATCTAGTATATCTGAATATTCATATTCCTCAAGTCAAATATTTTGTTTATAGTATGGAGATTAATCCTAGTTCTTGAAACCAGTGTTAAAGTTACATTTAAAAATTTAAATTTTTCCTGTCTCCCCCAGTAAAAACCACTCACAAAGATTTATATAATACACTAATAAAGTATTTTTTGCCTAAATAAAATTGTATATAGGTATTCTTCAAAACAGGTTAATTACTGTAGCAAACAATTCCAAAATTCAAGAGTCTTAATTCAAGAAGGAGTCCCTGGGTGGTGCAAAAGGTTTGGCTGCTAACCAAAAAGTTTGACCTTCAAGTCCACTCAGATGCACCACAGAAAAAAAGGCCTGGCAATCTACTTCTGAAAAATCAGCCATTGAAAACCCTATGGAGCAGTTCTACTCTGACAAACATGGAGTCATCATGAATTGGAGTTGACTTGATGGCAACTAGTTTAACACAATCAAGGTGTCTCCCCTCTTTGTCACATCATAGTCGAGTGCGGGAAGGCAGAGGCTCTGCTTCACGCCTTCATCCCAGAGCCCAGACTCTCCCTCCTGTATCTCCACCCTCTCTAGATCCTGAGGGTCATTTCCATTTTTCTGGTGGATGAGGAAAAGATTTGGGAGGATCTTCCTCAAGGCTTTAGAGTCATGTGCTCTTCATCTTCACACCCACAAAATCTAGGCATGTGACTCATACTCTAAAGTTTGAGATCAACAGTCCTCATCTTGTTCCACCACTAACTCAGAAACCTATATATCATACTATTGTATATCATACTATCGTAAAATTCCTTGGACTATGCCTTCCACGTTTCCTAAGTTCACCTTTTTCCTTTTATTGCCATGACCTCTACATTATTTATGGCCTTTATTATTTCTGTCCTATCTCCAGTCTGACACCATGCCTGTCAATGCAAGGTTGCCCAAAGGATCTGTCTAAACCATATTGTTGTTGTTGTTGTTGCCATTGGCTGCCATCTGGTTGATTCCGACTTGTGGCAACCTCATGTGTGCAGAGTAGAAAGGGCTCCATAGGGTTTTCAGTGACCTTTCAGAAGCAGATCACCAGTCCTGTCTTTTGAGGCTCCTCTGGGTGAGTTTGAACCTCCAACTTTTCAGCTAGTAGTCAAGTACTTAACCGTATATTCCACCTAGGGACTCCTGTCTAAATCATACATCTAATCATGTCACTTGGTAGTTTAAAATCCATCAATAAGTACTCAGACTTTTAGACAAAATTCACATAACTAAGTGTACGTATGATGAGTTCATAATCAAATATCTACCCAACTAATATCATTTGTCATCTGCCCCCCCACCCACCCCCAAATGGCCCATGAACAATCCACATAGAACTACCTGAAATTCCCTTAACCCAGTTGCTATTTCTGACCTTCTAGTGATTGACCCAATGGCAACAGGTTTGGTTTGGTTTAGCAGAGTCCCAAGGACCCTGATGGTGCAGTGGTTAAAGCTCTTGGCTGATAACCAAAAGGTCAGCAGTTCAAACCCACTAGCTGCTCCATGGGAGAAAGATGTCGCAGTCTGCTTCCCATAAAGATCACAGCTTTGGAAACCCTATATGGGGTAGTTCTACTCTGTCATATAGGGTCACTGTGAGTCAGAATCATTTGACAACAATGGGTTTTTTGTTTTAGCGGAGTCCCTGGATGGTGCAAACTGTTAATGTGCTTGGCTGCTAACCATAATGGTTGGTGGTTCAAGTCCACCCAGAGGCACCTCAGGAGAAAGTCCTGGTGATCTACTTCTGGAAACTCAGACACTGGAAACCATATGGAACACAGTTCTCCTCTGACACACATGGGTCACGTTGAGTTGGCGATGACTCAACGGCAACTAGTTTGTTTTTTAGCTGTTTTATCCACCTGGGAAAATTTTCTCCACCTCTGCACTCGACTAGCACCTCCTAGTCCCAAGTTTCAGTTTAGGTTAAATCCAGTGGAACATCATTTATGATTTGCACTTCTTCTTCTCCTGAAATTCTGATTAAATCTCCCTCTTTGAGTTTCTGTAGCAAACTCAATGTGCAAATTCTACTCTAACGCTTACGTATTTCTGTGATGGTTTTCGCTGCTTTCCTCAATGGACTAAGGCCTTTGTAAGGGCAGGGATTCTCTCTCCAAATAAACACCCAATAAATACTTTTTGCACAAATTATGAATGAATCCACAATCCAATTTATTTGTGCATACATGGCTTTCAATCAAATAACAAAAATTCACTACAGAAATAGAAATAAAGGTCTCCCTCATTACAGGGATAAACCCATTCAAATGCTCATCACTTTTTTTTCAGGTTATCTTTAGCTGGATTCCAAAACCATAAATAGATTATTACCACCTGCTTTCCTTGAGGCATAACAGTTTATGTTTATGTTGAAAGTTGCCTTATCATTTTCTTTGAAGAAGCCAGACTCATTTGTGCATCTCATGAGGCAACTGCATGAATAGAGAAAGTGGACTGTGTGGTCTGTGGGATTTCTTTAAGAATGTGGTGTGTTGTTAAATAGCACATCCACCCACCACCCACTAGGGTTGCCCACAATTCAACAGCAATGAAACTTTTGAGACCACCTGGGTTTAGTAGTTATGCTAAATTCATTTATGCCCCAAACCAAACATGTTGCCCTTGAGTTGATTCTGGCTCATAGTGACCCTTTAGGACAGAGTAGAAGTGCCCCATAGGGTTTCCAAGGCTGCAAATCCTTATGGAAGCAGACTTCCATGTGTTTCTCCCACAGAGCAGCTGGTGGGTTCAAACTGCCCACCTTTCAGTTAGCAGCCAAGTGCTTAACAGCTGCGCCACCAGGGCTTCTTTCATTTAGACCAAAAACCCAAACCTGTTGCCTTTGAGTTGATCCCGACTCACAGCGACCCTGTAGGACCGAGCAGAACTGCCCCACAGGGTTTCCAAAGAGCAGCTGCTGGATTTGAACAGCCGAGCTTTTGGTTAGCAGCTGAACGCTTAACCACTGTGCCATCAGGGCTCCTCATTTAGACCAGTTAGACCTAAAAAGGAGAAACCAGTGAACCAAGTGCATGGAATTAGGCCAAAGGAACAAATATTAGAAACAGGTGCGAGATACTTCCTGGGGAAAATGAATCATTAATTCATTCTAACTGGCAGTGGACCGTGTTATATTTCCTGAAGAATTAACTGCCTTAAAGCATTTTGACAAAGGAGTTAATTATAAACACTGTTCAGTTTTTTTTTTTTTTTTCCATTTCAAAACAACTTTTCCAAAGCCATATATCTGCATAGAAAATTTTCAGGGAATCATGACATTGCTGAAATTCTATCCTTTAAGCATAAGCTTAGATGTGAGAATTATTTTTATTATATTGAAAAGCTTATATGTGTTATACTTGTTCTATGACTCAAGTCTTATAATAAAATGTTACAGTATTTAATGTTTAGTTTTCTGTATTTTCTTTAATGCCCTGCCTCATTCCTGAAAGGGTTTGAGGTTGTGGCATTGAATACCTTAGTCTGAATTGCATTATGCATCAGGAATATTTAAATTTATTATATGGGAGAAATACATTTATTTTTTCAAAAAAATTAATTATTGATTCAAAAATTACTTACTTGATTAGAACATAACAGTCATAATCCCATCATTTATAACATCAGTGTCACATCATCCACTGCAAATATTTACACTGGAGTGATTTTACGTATTATCTTCTCACTGCTCCTAGTCATCTACTAGCAAATGTTTGCCTCCCTTCCTTCCAGCTTTGGGTTTGCTGGTCTAAAGGTCTTTAAAGGTTGCTGCTCTGTCTCCAAGGAAGGAATGCATCCACAGGAAACTCAGCAATGGCGCCGTGAAACGCAAGGCTGAGGATCTCCACAGGAAACACAACAATGGCGCCATGAAACTCAAGGCTGAGGATCTCCACAGGAAACACAACAATGGCGCCATGAAAC
>NW_004444141.1:3893513-3905332 GCF_000243295.1 Trichechus manatus latirostris
CAAGGCTGAGGATCTCCACAGGAAACACAACAATGGCGCCATGAAACGCAAGGCTGAAGATCTCCACAGGAAACACAACAATGGCGCCATGAAATGCAAGGCTGAGAGCGCCACAGGAAACACAACAATGGCGCCATGAAACGTGAGGCTGAGGATCTCCACAGGAAACTCAACAATGGCACCATGAAACACAAGGCTGAGGATCTCCACCGGGCCACTCTTGTATCTCATGATACTGAATCAACAATCTTACAAATGAGGTTACTTGACTTCCTGGGGCTGGTGATACTATTTATGTGAAATTGGGTTGCTACTACAGATGGTTTGAATAAGATAGCAGCAAATAAAGTTTGAAAGGTACAAAGCTTGGAATGCCAAATTGAAATTTTTGTACCTTAATTAGGTAAGCTTTGATGGCCTATGGAAGGATTTTATCATTGGAGCTAGCATCACCTCAAATTGCCCAACTATTAGTATTTACAGAACTTATTGGAGATTGCAGCAAGAAAGCCTTTAGTTAGAATGTGGAAATATGAATCACTACTGACTATCATAGAACTGGATTTATCAAAGCAACAAGAGGAGATCACTTTGTTTACTTATTTCCATTCTACACATAACCCATTGTCATGGAGTCAATTCTGGACTCATAGGAGCCTTATAGGAGACAGTAGAACTGCCCCCTAGGGTTTCCAAGGCTGTAATCTTTAAGGAAGCAGAGTGTCACATCATTCTCCCGTGGAGCAGCTGGTGGATTCAAATCACCAACCTTTCAGTTGGCAGCCAAGCACTTAACCACTGCACCACCAGGCTCCTTTTATTCTACAGATATACCATTGAAATTTTCTGATCTGAATTCCTATTCTACAACTTTTTGACTATACTAACTCACTATACTAAACAAAAAATTCTAGCTTTGTGAAGTCACTATGTACCATGTTAAAATACTGAACTGGTTTTTGGTTACTGACTTTCTTGTTTAGAGCTGCCTTTCCACTTAATTATCACTTGGTGTTCTTGGTAAGTAAACACTGCATACTTCATAAAATTCTACTCAGACACTAACCATATTTTGAATTTTTTAGTCTACGAATATCGTGCATCAAATATAATAGTAACAAATCCTGTCAAGGAAATAAACTTAAGGTACCAAAAAAATGGAAATACTTCAAGAAGCCTGGGACAACTTCTCGGTGGTCCTGGTTGGATAAGAGTGTTCTTTATATTAATGTTAATTTCTCTGACAAGATTTTAGTTTAAAATTGTTACCACTAGCAAAGTATTCCCTAAAAGGTTTAGATAAGTCATATTTATTTATGCTTAAAAATACCGTTTGTACATCAGTTTGTACATTTGAGAACTCAGTATGAGGGTGAGGAGAAGGGATGTCACTGTTACCACATGACCCGTAAACCAGCCACATCTCCTTCCACCTGCTACCGCATTTTTCTATGCTCTTTTGAACAAAACTCTACTAACTAGAGTTATGCTTGCTTTCTCTACTGTCTTTCTTCCAATCTCCCTTGAATGTACTTCAATTGGGTTTTTATATCAACACTCCGCGAAAGCTGCTCTTGTCAAAGTCACCAATGACCTCCTCTTGGCTAAACCCAGTCACCAGTTATCAGTCCACTTTCTGACCCCAGTTGATCACTGCCTTCTTCTTGGGCACCAGGACGCCAGTCACTTTAGCTTCTTCCTGCCTCCCTCCTCAGGTTCCTTTTTTTTTTTTTTTTAATTGTGGTTAAGTATATATATAACAAAACCTTTGCCATTTCAAGATGTTTTACATGTATAATTCAGGGACATTAATTACATTTAGGATATTATCCTACCATCATGACTACCTGTTCCCAAATGTTTCCATCACCCTTAACAGCAGCTCAGTGGCCCTGTCCAACGTCTCCCTCCCCCTGCTCCTGTAACAACGAATAAACTTGGGTCTCTATACACTTGCCTATTCTAGATATTTCATGTTAATGAGATATTCACTATTTGTCCTTTTGTGACTGACTGATTTCTCTCAGCATAATGTTTTCAGGGTTCATCCATATTGTGGCATGCATCAAGACTTCGTTTATCTTTATGGCACACTAATATATATGCATATATGTATGTGTATATACAGGTATATACATATATATGTATATCTGGGTGTGTGTTTATCTTTTGCTAATGCCCCGAAAGGCCTAGATTAAGGATTTTATGGATCTACTGCTTTGTGTGGGATGTATATGGCACTGAACGGGGCAATTGTTTGCCCTCCAACATAAAAACTGGACAGCTTAGAGCTAGATAACAAGTGTAATCAGCAGAAACTGAAGAACTTCACAGGAACTTGGAAGCTTTTCTCCACATTTTTGACCTCTTGCCCAATGACACATTTTTGTGAATCCCTGAAAGCAAAGAAGGTTTGTTCCCTCTGTCTTCAAACTGCTTCAACTCTCCTCCACCCAGCAGAAGTCCACGTCCATAGACGTTTGCTTGTTGGTTTCTTGCCTGCATCCCAAACCCCTAAACTGTACGTAGACATAGCCTTTTCCCAGGATTTGCGCGAGGTGAAGGAGTCATAGCCTCTCTTCCTTATTGATGACATTCTCCCTCTTTTCTCCCGGTCTTAGTGTCCTTGTCCCGCTTTAACCAACACAAATCCATTTTCTCACAAATCTGGAGGCTAAGATTCCAAATCAGGGTCTTGGCTGTGCCAGTTCCTTCTGTGAGCTTCTCCCTGGTATCTGCCAGGATCCTCGTGGCTCCTTTGCTGTAGACCATCCTCAGGTGGCATTGGTCTTCTCTGTGTGCATGCTTTGTGTCTAATCTGCTCTGTTGTAACTCAGAAGTGATAAGATTTAGAAACCAGCCTACTTGGATATGACCTAATTAACATAACAGAGGAAACAGGATTACGGCCACAGGTATAGGGGTTAGGATTCGAGTACATAGTTTAGGGGAACATAGCACCCTCCCTGCTATTTCTGTTACCTCCTGAGATTGTGCCGTGGTGGCCTCTTACTGCAGGTGGTCTTCTCGCGTCCCCTAGTTCTCGGATGCATTCCTGATCCCAGACGCTAAAGGCATTCATGAATGAGATCACGTCGTTCTCATCACTTGCTTCATCATTCTTGTTTACCAGAGCCAGAAACTTCCCGGCGACCAGCATCCCTGTCTGTAGAGCTAAGACAGGCCCGGGTACAGATTCACACTGTATCTGTGATGACGGTATTTTAAGCAATATGTCAAAAGCAGTGTTTGTACACCTTGCTGTCTTGTGCGTACTTCACTGCGCCATTTGCCCTAGGAACAGGGCAAGAGTCTACTGTTGCTGCAGGCTGACAAGAAAAGCTGATGAGGAAAATGACAGAGGGGCTCTCTCTGCCTCTGCTTGTGACCCTGCAAATCGTGCTTCTTCGCAGACCTGTCCATCTATTGACACAGCTCAGAGCAAACACATGTTTAAAGGAAGGGCTGGCAGAGGCAGACAAACATCTCCAAACGGCCTGAGTCTTCATCCTCCGGCCCAGTGTTTTCAAATGGCGGAACTGGCATCTCTCACAAAGAAAGCGTAAATATCAGAATTAAAACTCATCAGACAACCTGCCGTGGTTAGCTTTCAAAAATATGTGAAAATGACTTACTTGCTGATGAGATATTTATTTTCTTTTCATGTGTGGTTTGACATTTGTAAAGACTGTTTTAGAATATTGTCTTAGTGGTAGGAAATAAAAAACCGTTGCTTTGTATAGATACATCAACTTTCATACATCTGAGCCATGTTCATCTCTATGACAATACAATAATAAAATTTTCTGTGTTCAGACACATTTTTTTCTTTTATAGGGCAATTAGTGACTCACTTCTTAAACTTCATGTTCTTGGGATTTAGTACTGAATTGTTAAACTATCCTGACTGTAACTTTAATTCATATGACCAGCTTCGTAGCAGCACGATTACATGATTGTCTGCCAATTTTACCGCAATCTCATTGTTATCTTTTTAAAAACCAGTTGCTGTTGAATTGATTCTGACTCATGGGGACCCCATGTGTGTCAGAGTAGAACTGTGTTCCATAGGGTTTCTAATGGCTGGTTTTTGGAAGTAGATTGCCAGGCCTTTCTTCTGAGGTGCCTCCGAGTGAACTTGAACCTCCAACCTTTCGGTTAGCAGTTAAGCGTGTTGTTTGCTCCACTCCTGTTATTCATTTGTTGTAGTATGTATGCAAAGTCGAGTTGGCGCTGACTTATGGTGACCTTATATATAACAGGTTGCCTGGTCCTGTGCCATTTTCATGATCTTTGGTACATTTGGGCTCATTGTTGCAGCTATTGTGCCAAACCATCTCATTGAGGGCTTTCCTCCTTTTCGTGGGGCCCTCTATTTTACCAAACATGATGACCCTTTCTTGTGAGTGGTCTCTCTTGATGACGTGTCCAAAGTAAACAGTTATCTCATTAAAACTCATAGCCACTGAGTCAATTCTGACTTATGACGACCCCACGTGTGTGGAGTAGAACTGGTCTACGTGGTTTTCTTGGCTGCAGTCTTTACAGAAGCAGATCACCAGGTCTTTCTTCTGCAGTGCTGCTGGGTGGGTTTGAACTGCCAACTTTTAGGTTAATAGTTGAGTGGAAACTGTGCCACCCAGGGACCTTAGTTGTTTCATTAGAAAAGCCTTTTGCCATTTCTTCACAACCGGGGTCAGTTATTTCCGTTTTCCATATCCCACAGAAATGTGTACGTCCTGCTTTTGGGTTACACATGCTCCAGACGTCTACAGCCCAGGCCCATACCGTGTTTGCTTGTTGCTTTCTTGTCTGCTCTCAAAACCCCAAATTGTGTATAGAACCTTCTCAGTTTATAAGAATGGAAAGGAATCACAGTTACCTTTTCTACTATTCCCGCCTTTTGCCGACTGCCTTCATGTTTGCTTTTCCCTCTGCTTGGAGTATTCTTAACCCAGATAACTAAACAGCTTGTTCTCTCGTTTCCTTCAAGTCTTTGCCCAGATATCACCTTATCAGCGAGACCTTTCCTAGCTACACTACTTTAAATTTTAAACCCTTACTAAAGTATGATTTTCACAAAGGTAAAATCGTGACTCTGATACAAATATGAAATGAACATGTATCAAAGATTTTAATCAACTCATTAATTAATGAGGAAACCAATAAGATATTCAGACCATTCAAAGGAGACTCTGAAAAACTGAATATGTGTGTAATTGTGTTGTATTTATACACACACATACACAGTCAGGAAAGTTGAAATGAATTTGCCATTGTAAAACTGGTGAACACTCTACAGGGCAGTAAAGTGTTTGCGATTGTCTTTTCTACAGGGTAGAAATCAATTGAAATGCTACCAGACAAAATTATTTGCACTATTATGAAAAATACCTATTTTCATTACTGTCATTTTTCTGAAAGTTAATTTCCACCCCCTGAGAGAAGTAAAATAGCCTAGTCATTGACAGTCAATCAAAAGTGTACATGCCCACATTTACAGGGCTTGGGGCCACAGTACACGGAACCTTCCAGCCGTCAGTGTTCCCTCCTCACCCCAGCTCCCTCCTGTAGTAATGCACAGGTACATGCCTATGTTTACAGGGCTTGGGGCCTGAGTACATGGAGCGTTCCAGGCTTCAGTGTTCCCTTCTCATCCCAGCTCCCTCATGCCTCTGGACACCTCAGCCCTCAGGGCTCCAGGTGAGCACATACCCTCGACCCTGTCGACTACTTGCCCAGAGAGGAGGTGCGTGTCCAGCAAAGAAACCAAAAACCAAACAAAACCCATTGCCGTCAAGCCGACTCCAACTCATGGCAACCCCAAGCGTGCTGGGGCAGAACTGTGCTCCACAGGGTTTTCAATGGCTATGATCTTTCAGAAGTAGATCTCCAGGTCTTTCTTTTGAAGAGCCTCTTGGTGGGTTTGAAGCACCCATCTTTCTGTCAGTAGATGAGTGCTTTCATTTGTGCCAGTACGGACTCTTCTCCAACGTGAAGCTCAGGGCAGGAGCCTAGCTGCCCAGAGCTAATGGTGGCCTTGGCCATCAGTCACATTGCAGGTGTTACTTGTTATTTTTCACTGGCACTGTTCACTATATCGTAAGATCCACGTGGTCAAGATTTTTTTCTGTTTTATTCACAACTGCATTTCCAGCTTCTGAAAAATGCTTGACACATTGCAGGTGCTCAATAAGTGTGGCTGAGTGAATCCTCATCCACAGTATAGTGCCTGTTACATGGCATGTCTTCAAAAACGGAGATTACAGGGAAGAATAATGATTTGAACAACAGTGAAGGCAAAAATCTAAATTCTTTGAGAGCAGAAAGTTTTTAAATTTAATTTTATAACCTAATATCTAGGATAGTGACTGATACATAATAGCTTTTAAGTAGATTTTTCAACTGAAATGTGGATTTTCAATAGATCTTCTACTGAATATATAGATAGAGGAAGTGCCCCTTTATAGGACAGGGAGCCCTGGTGGCACAGTGGTTAAGAGCTCAGCTACTAACTAACAGGTTGGTAGTTCAAACTCACCAGCTGCTCCTTGCAAACCCCATGGAGCAGATCTACTCTGTCCTATAGGGGTGCTATGAGTCAGAACCCACTCAATGGTAACGGATTTGGTTTCTTATCAGAAAGACTTTACTTATGTGTCTGTGTAATTATAGCTAAAGGTTTAAGTTGGTAACTGTTATAGATTGAATTATCTGTCAACTTGGCTAGCCCATGATTCCTAGTATTGTGCGATTGTCCCCCATTTTGTCATCTGACGTGATTCTCCCATCTGTTGTAAATTCTACCTCTATGATGTTAGTGAGGTGGGCTTAGCAGCAGTTACATTAATGAGGGAGGACTTAATCTACATGATTAGGTTGTGTCTATCTCTTTTGAGATATAAAAGAGAGAAGCAAGTAGAGAGACAGGGGACCTCATACCACCAAGAAACAAGAGCAAGGAGAATAGCGTGTCCTTTGGACCAGGGGTCCCTGCACTGAGAAACTCTTCAGCAGGGAAAGATTGATGACAAGGACTTTCTCCCAGAGCTAACAGAGAGAGAAGGCCTTCCCCTGGAGCTGGCACCCTGAATTCAGACTTCTAGCCTCCTAGACTATGAGAGAGTAAATCTCGCTTTGTTAAAGCATCCATTTGTGGTATTTCTGTTATAGCAGCATTAGATAACTAAGACAGTAACTTAACTTTTTCATAAATTTTTTAGCAATGAAAATTGCATGGCCAAAAAAAAAAAAAAAAACACCTAAAGCATTGCATGGCCTAATTTAATGTGTATTTCAGTCTATTGTGTCTTCAAAATCCTTAAACCAATAACTCTTGCTGGCTTAACCCAGATGCCGTTTCAAGGGCTACGAGATATGTCAAGGATTTATTACTTTAAATAATCTTAAAATTTTTATAACTCTAACATAAATCAAATCAAAGAAGAAATAACAATTTTCATTAATAAATTTAGTATACTTCTATAAATGAACAAGGAAAATTTAGAACAATTGGGATAAATTTTTTGAAAATATTCAACCAGTGTCTTTTTATTCCTGTAGCTGCTTTTTTGTTCCTTAGTTACCCTGCGACCCTCCCCACCATTGAAAGTGAGGCATTTATTCTTTCAGAAGCTCGCTGATACAAAGAAGTAACTGGTTTGCTTTGAGTTTTAAAATAAGCACAATTTTTGAGTTTTTAGGGAAATTGTAGCCTGAAAGCAAATGCTTTTGATTGGTAAAAATCAGGCTTTGTTGAATGAGGAAAGGAGTTTCTTTCAAATCCTGAAAGTCAAGCCTGGAGCACTGGGCAGAAAGGATGCCTCAGTAACAAAACTGCTTTCTGAAAGGCAGAGGGCCTTCAGAGGCCGTGGGAAGGGCTTGGAGAGGAGCACAGCCATGACGGCGATTTCCTCTCACGTCTGCAGGCGCAGGAAGTCGGGCTGGAGCGCTGGAGGGTTTGGCGGAGTTCAGAACCTCAAGTTCAATGTCATCTTTTCCTGGGTGTTGCCTAGGAAGTGTGCAAGCCTTCCAGACAATCAGCCGCATTCACTATGAACGTGCACGGGAGCATGAAGGGCACCGCGGCTCAAGTACAGGGGGAAGGGGCACCACCAGGGACAGCACGCTCCAGTGTGGGACAGAGAGAGCAGCTGGCCATTCTGCTTTCCTAAGTGAGGACACCGGGGTCCCTGGTGCTGCGAGCAGTTAATGCGCTTGGCTGCTAACAGAACGCTTGGAGAGATGAGTCCACCCAGAGGTGCCTCAGAAGAAAGGCCTGTCCATCTACTTCCGAGAAATCAGCCATTAAAAACCCTCTGGAGCAGATCTACTCTGACAGACATGGCATAGCCATGAATCAACTCCACCGCACCTGGCTAATGAGATACAAAAATGCTCAGAAGCACTCAGAGGCCCGGTGTACTGCAAGGATGGGGCCCTTGCTTGAAGGGAATGGTAGGCTTCATGCTTGTCAGTGCCCCAGCATAAGGCTCACAAGGCCCAAGGGGATGTAAGACCTCAGCAGTGCACAGGCATTGTGGTTAGAGTCAAAAGAAATCTGTTCAAAGTTTTGGTTATTTTATGAATTTTTTTTTTGTCTGACAACAAATCCTCTATTTAAGCACTCTACTTGCTTAATTTCAAAATTAGGGCTACAATAATTCCTTATGGGTTTGATTTGAGGACTGAAAGAGATGTGAGTGTGTGTAAGTGTCTGGCATACTAAATATATAACAGGCACTCCAAGACGACTTCCCCTTTTTTTTACAGGAAAGCATGGCAGGAAGGACAATGCCCCCAAATGCCCATGTCCTAATCTCTGGAACCTGTGAATAGGTTATGTTATGTGGCAAAGGGGAATTAAGGTTGCAGATGGAATGAAAGTGGCTAATCAGCTGATGTAAAAAAGGAAGATTGCCCTAGATTGTCTGGGTGGGCCCAGCCGGATGTAATCCCAGGGTCACTGGAAGTGGAGGAGGGAGGAGTAGGGCCAGAGTCGGAGAAAGAGATATGACAGTCCTACGGAAGCAGGTCCAAGTGACGCCATATGAGATGGACTCAACCCGCCCTGGCTGGCTTTGAAGGTGGATCCAGAGGCATGGAAAATCCACCAAAAGCTAGAAAAGGCAAGAAAATGAACCCCCACCCCACCCAGAGCCTTCAGAAATTACCTGTCATTACCTTGCTTTTAGCCCAGTGAGATCTATGTCAGACTTCTGACCTACAGTACAGAACTGTAAGATAATGCATTTGTGTTATTTTAAGCTGCCTAGTTTTTAGTAATTTGTCGTAGCAAAATAGGAAACGAATACAAAGAGAAAATACAATCTGTTTGGGCCCATGGTCTTTTAAAGTTAATTTCAGTGCTTGAGCAAAACAGCTTTTTGTTCTTTCTAAACAGCGTTCTCTCTTGCGTCTGAGTTTCAGGTGAACTGGTGAACAATTTCACCGTCAGTGACCCTCATGAGCCTCACTTCGTGGTTTCTTTTTTTAAATTGTTTATAATTTTGTTTTTGTTGTTGAGAATATACACAGTAAAACGTACACCAGTTCAACAGTTTCCACATGTACCATTTAGTGACACTGGTTACATTCTTCTAGTTGTGTAAGCATTTTCACCCTCCTTTTCTGAGTTGTTCCTCCCCCGTTAACATGAATTCACTGCCCTCGAAGATTCCTATCTAATCTTTTGAGTTGCTGTTGTCAATATGATCTCATACAGATAGATCTTAAAAGAGCATAATGCTCAAGGCAGACTTTTTTAAGAGTTAAGCTAAACCATTATTTGGTTCTAAGTAGACTCCAGGGATATGTTTGTTTTAAGGTTTAAGGATTATCTCAGGGCAACAGTCTCGGGGTTCATCCATCCTCCATAGCTTCAGGAAGTCTGGAGTCCATGAGAATTTGAAAATCTGTTCTGCATTTTTCCCCTTTTGATCAGGATTCTTCTATGGAATCTTTGATCAAAATATTCAGTAATGATAGCCAGGTACCATCCAGTTCTTCTGGTTCTCATGGCAAAGGAGGCAGTTGCTCGTGGAGGCAATTAGCCACATATTCCATATCGTCCTCCTATTCCTGATTCTCCTTCTTCCTCTGTTGTTCCAGGTGAATAGAGACTAATTGTTGTGTCTTGGATGGCCACTTGCAAGTTTTTAAGACCTCAGGCACTACACATCAAACTAAGAGGAAGAACAGAGGCACTAAACATGTTATTAGGCCAATTAATTGGGATGTCCCATGAAACTATGATCCTAGACAGCCAAATCAAGAAACCAAACCCCATGAGGTATTTGGTTGTACATAAGCAGCCTCAGCAGCTACTGGTTTTTTTTTTTGTCATTGTTGTAAATATTCAGTTTTTTTTTATAGGTGTACAACTCATGATAGCAATTACATTAATTAGCTGTACAACCCTAAACTTAATCAACATGATATTTTGCAATTTTGATGGAGGTTAAGATGACCATTTCTGGCCAATGTTTGTGGAGCTGGAAGGCATAAGAGAATATTGGACATTTCTGAGAATCAATACACGGGGTTCGTTCATTAGAATAGCCTTGAAAAATTATGAACTGCTTCAGGCTTAAGAATGGAGCACTTATTAAGAATAAATCAATGATATAATCAGATGAGATAATGATCTTTTTGACGTAAGCCTGCTAAATTTACCAGAGTTTCTATGGTCCTTGGTTACATCAAATCTTAAGTACTTCAAGTTTTGACAGACTTGATGGTGATGAACCTATGCCTATGTATACTTTATATTTTTGACATTTTCTACAACCATTCAGGTAATTACTTCAGACATTAACACTACACATCCATCGACAGTTTCACAATTTTTTGTTTATGCTCCTTTGCTCTTTGCTTGAGTAAACTGCTTTGTTTTAGCAGTCAACTTCTCTGATATGAGGTAACATGTTGGTATAAAGTGAGGACAATTTTAAGGACATAATGATTCAAACACACAGTGTTTCTACCTTTTAGGTAAGACACATTTACTTCAGTGGTGAGAAAAAGACACACACCACAAACTAAAAACTTGCTTGTTAGGGACATTGGAGTAATACATGAGAGGTCCAATGGTTAGAATGGTACATATGAGAGGAAATATCATGTATTATTTAACTATTATTTTTCTCTTCTGAAGCCAGGGGATATATCTGTTTCCTTGGACCGATGATGTTTGAATTTATAAAAGGAGTCAAAATTAAATCAGTTTAGAGAGTATAAATGGCTTAGTGTAAGCTCATCTTCTTCACTGGACAAAAAGTGAATAAAAATAAAACAAACTCTAACAATACTGAAAAGAGAAATTGACAGTTCCACAATAATAGTAGAGGACTTCAACACACCACTCTCAGTAAAGGACAGAACAACTACGAAGAAACTCAGCATAGATACACAAGACCTGAAGGGCACAATCAAACAACTTGATCTCATAGACATATATAGAACACTCCATCCAACCGCTGCAAAGTACACATTCTTTTCCAATGCACATGGAACGTTCTCCAGAATAGACCACATCTCAGGCCACAGAGCAATCCTCAACAAGATCCAAAATGTTGAAATAATTCAAAGTATCTTCTCTGAACACAATGCCATCAAGGTAGAAATTAACAATAGGAAGAGCAAGGAAAAAAAATCAATTACATGGAAACTGAATAACACCCTGCTTAATCAACACTGGGTAATAGAAGAAATCAGAGACGGGATCAAAAAATTCCTAGAATCAAATGAGAATGAAAACACATCATACCAAAACCTTTGGGACACAGCAAAGGAAGTCCTCAGAGGACAATTTATAGCAA
>NW_004444141.1:3905432-3923336 GCF_000243295.1 Trichechus manatus latirostris
AAGAGGTTGAGAAGTTAGAGGGTTGACATGTTGTGGGGTTGTTAACCAATGTCATAAAACAACATGTGTACTACTGTTTCATGAGAAACTATTTGTTGTGTAATCCTTCACCTGAAGTACAATAAAAAAAAAAAAGTGAATAAAAAATATACTCTACTGGGTAGTGCATCTATATATTATATTCACGTATGAAAAATATTAACTACATGAAAGTATTAAAGATATCATAAATGAAACCCTAGCGATTTATTTTGTTTTATTTTAGTTTTTAACTTGAAAACCTACTGACAAGTAAACACAATGGCTCATTGTTCAGCACATAAGTACATAGAAGAGAAATTTGCTTTTCCAACTGTATTCCTGAATTAATGGATGGGTTAGGGAAAGTCAAGGATCTTCTTGTTTCTCTATGTACTCATTTGTAATCAATTTCATAGAGATTTTAAGGGCAAGCTTTATTCACCGATGGTAATGATAACCTTATCTTGCTTCTGATATCATTTTACCATCTCTCAGTGTTCACACTTTAGCTTTTCTGGTTATCTCAACAAACCTGCAATGGTATTTTTGGTACTAAATGTTTAGATGAGGAAATTGATGTTTATATAGAGTTGGTGATTTGCCCAAATTCACAAAGCTAGTAAGAGGTTCAGTTCTAGAATCCTGGGTTCCTGCAACCAATTCACCGCAAAGAAAGGCTTGAAAGAAGGAGGGAAGGAAGGAAGGGAGAAGGAAGGAAGGAGGAGGCTTCTGAGAAGAAAGAATGGTTTAAATACTTCTTCAATCTAACATACTCTTTCCCACAGACACTAAAAATAGCAATACATGTACATTTAACTGACCTTTTTTCCTTTTCCCTCTCTTTCTTGGATAAAAACGATAATGAAATCTACAGTGGTCAAAATTCGGAGAACACGTAGCTCTTGGATTTCACATTTAATAGGAGATTCAGTTTTGAAATACATAGTTAAGAAAATTAGACTTAAGATTACCTTTCATTAAAAAGTAATAAAAGGAACATAAAAGTAATAAAAGTGTAAGAGTCATTACTAATGCACGCGATTGCCCATTATGTCACCAACATGTCCACCTCACAGGTCTGAGAGCTGGGTAAGTGCATCACTGAGGTAAGCTGAACACACGCTATCCTGTTGTGACCTCTCTTGTTCTTTCAAATGCAAGTCTGAGCAAAGCTGATTTTAACAACGGGTTCTAAAACACTGTGTGTCTAAGAAGAACCACAGATCTGTCATCAGGGTGCCTGAGCCTCTCCACCAAACCTACACTGCAGTGGTTGTTAGCAAAGGACAGCTAGCCAACCTGGAAAGGCAGAGGTGCTAGGAGTGGTCTTTTCTTCTAAAGTGCCACTACAGGATTTAATATTACAAGCGTCATGGGGGAGGAGTCATAAATTACAAATGGTCTAATCTTGCTACTGGTACTTTATCTTCTTTAAAACTTGCACTAATACCCGGACCTCATCTAGAAAATAGTTTTGTGTAACCCCACCTAACTTTAACCCTGCCTTTATTTAAGATTCCTTGAGCATTTATGTACATAGTTTGTACTATCCTCTAGTGAACCCCACTCTGTTAATATGTTACTTGGTAAATATGCCCTTTAGTTATGTTATGGGTGTAATTTTTGTCCCTTCTCTTTAAATGTAAACCTCATGAAGGCAGGAATAGTGTTTTATTTCTATTTTCTTATTTCTTTGTTATGTATTTAAATTTAATATACATTTTATGCACAGCATAATCCAAAGTTAATCACATGCAAGGCAGAACTCTGTTCAAGAGGGGAATATATATTGAGAACTTATATAATGAAACACATTTATATTTATTGATTTCTGAAGAAATTTGATCTGTTGGCTTTATTTTAAAAAGTATTTTAAATGCAATTTTTCAGCAATGCAGAGTTATTAGGACAAATTTTAAACATCATGAATGAGTAAAAAGTTAAAATATCTTCTTATGCAATCCCTGCTTAATAGTTTGATATATATTCTTCAGATTTGCTTTCTTTCCTTTTTCCTTTCCTTAAACAATTACTGTTGATACTGTCCTGCCACTTGATTTTTCACTTGCTCTGTAAAATCTCCTTAGGTGAATGATCTTCATTTCTAGGGACTCTTCTGTCTCATTTAAATAAGAAATTGACAACATTTTGAATAAATTAAAAGATAATTGTATCCTACTTTATTTCTAACAATTTACCTACTTAACATGTCCTTGAATCTTTTAGGATAAAAGAAAAATCAGTTAGAATCAGTTTTTTTTTCTGAAAATTATAAAACACATCATTTTATCATTAGCATAATAATCACTTTTATTCATTCCTTTGCTTGAATTTCTGTCTGTACAGACTTATAACAAGAGAATCATCAAATCTCAAGTTGCAAATGAGCCCAATGGTCATCCGTTCACTTAATCAATCAGTCAGTGTTTGAGTCCGTTTTACAGAAAGTCTCCAGCTCATTGTCAAGCCTCTTTGAATATCTCCAGTGATAGGAAATATATTGAATCCATTTTACAGAGAGTCACCAGCTCATTGTCAAGCTTCTTTGAATATCTCCAGTGAGAAGAAATGTATTCTCTTCCAAGGAGCCTGTCATGGTTTGAATTATGTCCCCCCAAAAATGTGTGTATCAGTTTGACTGAGCCATAATTCCCAGAATTGTGTTGTTGGCCTCCATTTTGTGATTGTAATTTTATGTTAAAGAGGATTAGGGTGGGATTGTGACATCACCCTTACCCGGGTCACATCCCTGATCCAGTGTAAAGGGAGTTTCCCTACGGTGTGGCCTGCACTGCCTTTTACCCTACAAGAGATAAAAGGGAAGCAAGCAGAGAATTGGGACCTCAAACCACCAAGAAAGGAGCACCAGAAGCACAGCGCGTCCTTTGGACCCGAGGTTCCTGCGCGGAGAAGCTCCTGGTCCAGGGGAAGACTGATGATGACAAGGACCTTCCTCCAGAGCCGACAGAGAGGGGAAGTTTCCCCTGGAGCTGACACCCTGAATTTGGACTTGAATCCCACTAGACTGTGAGAAAATAAATTTCTCTTTGTGAAAGCCACCCACTTGTGGTATTTCTGTTAGAGCAGCACTAGATGACTAAGACAGAGCCCATTCCTTTTTCAGAGAGTTCTACAATTTTGTTCTTGTTTTTTTGTATTACTTAGAGTTTTGCAACTTGGAAATTTATCCATTGAGAGAGTTTATTTTAAATAAATAAAAAAAGGTTGCCATAGAGTCGACTCCAACTCATGATGACCCCATGTGTGTCAGAGTAGAACCCGCCACAGTGTTTTCAATGACTGATTTTTTAGGAGGTAGACTTTTAGGCTTTTCTTTTGAGGCACCTCTGGATGAACTAGAACCTCTAACTCTTCTGTTAGCAGCTGAGAACATTAACCATTTGTACCACCTAGGGACTCCTTATTTTAAATAGCAATGTCTTATTAGACAAATATAATCTTTCTTTTTGAGAGATATTTGAACATAATTATCATTTTCATCCTGATAATTGATTTTTTTCCAAGATAAATCTCTTCAGTTACTTCAATTATTTTCTATATCATGTGGTTTCATGTTCCTTCAACAACCTGGTGATTTTCCTCTGCATATGTTTCTATTCAACTGTTTAATTCTTAAAGTACGGTTCCCGGGACTGAAGACAATAGTTTAGATAAATTCTAAATGCTTTCAGGTAAAGCAAGAATTTCCTTTGCATATTTTACTTCAAACTCCCAATTTATTACAGAATACTTTTATGGTGCAGATTTAAGATTTAGACGTAGATAGATCATTGCTGACACCTGTAGGTAGCCTCCTATAATCATTTGTTTCATATATAAGTTTGTGACAAAAAAGTCTTTCTAGTTTAGACCAGTTACCAGTTGCTGTCTCATCTATTCTGACTCACTGTGACCCTGTTGGGGGAACGGTCTGCCTCCACACCTCCCATCCAGGTGCGTAAGTAAAGGCGTTGGGCCCAGAGCATTCTCTGATAAGGAGGCTGGGAATTTGGTCACCTTCTCTCTCCCAGTTCCTTCTTATCAGAGTAGCCCTCCCCTTGTTCTGGACACACAGTAACTGTCTCTGTCTCTTGCACATGTGTGGGCATCATATGGCACCTGGCTGACCCAACTTCTGTATCTGTTTCCGGCAGGGAGGGAACAGAGCCTCTCATACTACAGCACAAGAGGGGAAGCATGCCAAATTGTAAGAGCCAGCCTCGAGGGGTGGACAGAAGGGGAAACAGGCTTTGGGAGGACCAACATGAGCACACTCATGGGGTCTGCTAGTTCACTACAGTTTGCATTGTTATGTAAGCCCCTAGCATGGAGCCACTATTGTCCACCACCACTATAAAACCTCTACCCTCCCACTGTGGAGTGTGTAGATCTGCTTTGGTCTTGCTGCTGCATAGGAATCGCCCCAGGTTTAAGTCTCCCCAATAAACTTCTTTGCTGCCACCGTGGAGTTGCCTGCCTCTTTCTTTGGTCTCTTGACACCCTCCATTTTCAGAGGCAAACTTCAAGTTACTGTCCATGCCTGGAAAAACTCTATATGTGTCAGAGTAGAACTGTGCTCAATAGTATTGTCAATGGATGATTTTTCAGAAGTAGATCACCAGGCCTTTCTTCTAAGGCACCTCCAGATAGACTCAAACTGCCAACCTTTCAGTTAGCAACCAAGCACATGAACTCTTTCTAGTTTAAAAATAACTTAAAATTTAGGTGAGGTGATCACATTGAGATATATTTAAGATAAAACAGAAATGCACCTCTCCTGTTCTTACTTTTTATATAGAACTGTCTGTTTTACTTGTAACATCAAGTGAGACACTGAAATGTGAGGGGCAGATATTAAGCTGACAAACCTTTCAATGAGTTGCTTGTCATTTCTTTAATTTCCCTGGAAGGAGCAATGTGGAAGTGCAAGGACACGTATTCTAAAGCTGGCCTTTGGGCAACATAGTGTGGTGGGAAGCTGTTTCTGATGATGTAAGTGAAAATTTTACTGTCATTGCTTTTCTTGAATACATGCTGAGATACCACTTCTTTTAATGTGAAGATAGTAAAATAACATTTGTAATAATTAGGCCAAGGGTCATTATGGACTTAAGAGTTCCCAAACTTCAGACCTAAAATTTATTACTGCAGGCTATAGAGTCTTTGCTAATTCTCTGCTGACTTGAATTGTGGCATTTTTCTTTCCTTCCACTTTTTACTGATTTGTAAATGTTCAGGACTCACAGTGTCAAAATTATGGTTAATATTAAGGACTTAAAAATTCTTTTGTGGTAGAAAACATACTTTAACAGAAAAAAAATATGGTATTTGGGGTTTGCAGTTAATATTTTCAATCCTTCAAAGTCACAATTTCTACATTACAGAAATTATTAAAGACCATGTTATTTGAGTTAGAATGTGATGTAAGAGAAGTTCTTGGGAGAAACACACGTTTCTTTCTATTGGGAAAATAAACTCAAAGGTGAATCAATTTAAAGTTAATTTTAGTATTTCAAAACTAGTAAAACCTTAAAAGTCATCTAGTTCAACTCCTTAATTAATATAATGACTAGATAGATGATAGATAGATAGAGAGCTGCCATAGAGTTACTCAAACTCAAGGTGACTCTGAATACAAGAGAATGAAACTTTGCCCAGTCCTGTGTCATCCTCACGTTTAAGTCCCTTATTGTAGTTGTTGTGCCAACCCATCTCATTGAGGCTCTCCCTTGTCCTCTCTGGCCCTCTGCTTCACCAGTTGTCTTAGTTATCTAGTGCTGCTCTAACAGAAATGCCACGAGTGGATGGCTTTAACAAAGAGAAATTTATTGTCTCACAGTCGAGTAGGCTAGAAGTCCAAATTCAGGGTGTCAGCTCCAGGGGAAGGCTTTTTCTCTTTATTGGCTCTGGAGGAAGGTCCTCATTGTCATCCGTCTTCCCTGGACTAGGAGCTTCTCCACGCAGGAACCTCGGGTCCAAAGGATGGACTCTGCTCCTGGTGTTTCTTCTTGGTGGTCTGAGGTCCCTAACTCTCTGCTTGCTTCCCTTTCCTTTTATCTCTTGTAAGGTAAAAGGCGGTGCAAGCCACACCCTAAGGAAACTCCCTTTACATTGGATCAGAGATGTGACCTGGGTAAGGGTCGTGTTACAATCCCACCCTAATCCTCTTTAACATAAAATTACAATCACAAAATGGAGGCTAACCACACAATTCTGGGAATCACGGCCCAGTCAAATTGATACACACATTTTTTGGAGGATATAATTCAAACCATGACACCAAGTATGATCTCCTCCTCCAGCAATTGATCCCTTCGCATGATGTGTTGAAAGCAAGACTGTTGTCAGACAATGTTCTGTTGTGATCCATAGGGTTTTCACTGACTGATTTGGGGAAGTAGATGAGGCCTTTCTTCCTAGTCTGTCCTAGTTTGGAAGCTCCGTTGGAACCTGTCCACCATGGTTGACCCTGCAGGTATTTGAAATACCTGTGGCATAACTTCCAGCATCATAGCATCACATAAGCCACCACAGTACAACATACTGACAGACTGGTGGTGGAGTGAATGAAATAGGGGCACAAAAATCACATGGCTTGTCCAAGGCCACATGGAGGATTAATGCAGAACCCAGATCTAGTGATACCTAATGTAGTTAATCTTGTTTTACAAGATTGGAAGACAGAGGCAAATCAAAAATATTTAAATGATCAACACATTGAACAGAAACATATAAGATGGAATTATCTTTTCATTTAAAAGATAAACTAATCCTGTGTGTCAAGAATCTCTCAACTAAATAGAACGTGGCAGAGGGAAAAAAGAACGGGCTTTGTAATTACACATAGAGTTACCCTTCACTTGCTATTTATCTGTTGTGGGCCATTGGGCCAATTACTTAACCTTTCTGAACTTCAGTTTCCTCATCTATTATAATACTATTACTTCCTAAGTAATTGGGAGGATTATATTAGATCAGGTATATAAGCAACCTAACAGAGTGCCTGACATATACAGGTACTCAGTAAATAATAGCTCAAATTATTTCAGTTTATTCTTCATCAACTTTTCACTGTTAATCCTACTAATCAGTAGTATAATAATTGAAAAAGAGACAAAATGGTGATTACTTTAGAGAATTTTCATTCTTACTAATGCCATTGTCCAAGATACCAAAACTACATCTGGCCTAAAGAAAGTGCTAGTACTATTTCATATTTTACCATCAATGCTTGCTTGAATTTGCACACTGTTAAATGTGCTGTATGTTGCTGTTGATGATGATAGTTTGACCTGTAAGAAAGTAACCTTCTATTTGTTTAAATACGGTCAATTTAATTTTCATGCAGTTTTTATTTAATTCAGTTGTGAGAGGTCCCCTCCTATATGGGTAACTAAATTAGAAGTCCATTCCTGGTAATTGTCCCCCACTGCAGGATAAACCATCTTGACTACTCTCCACCTCTTCACTGCACCAGGGAAGGCCAGAATGGGGAGATTCAACTAGCAGAAAAGCAGACACTGACCGGGGTGTCTAGGAGCAGATGCAATGTGACAGCTGAAGCAGGTGCTGGGTCCAGGGGGGCCTGGCAGTGGGTGACAGGGCCCCAGGCCCAGGGCTGACATTCAGGGGTAAGATTCCACCCCGAGGGAGTTGCAGTGAGTAAGAGTAAGCAGACTTAGTGACTTTCTAAGCCTCTAGTCCCCCTCTAAACACACACACCGTGCACATGCACACACACACACACACACACACACACACACAAACGTTACATGTGTGTGTGTGTGATATTATATTATACATATATAAGCTTTATTGCCTTCTCTAGGCCTCTATAAATTTATCCAACATCACACACTAGTAAAGAACAGAGGCTGTCTAATTCCAAAGCCAAGATTCTTGTCAACTAAGTAATATGCACCCTGAGAAGATTTAGTCGAAGGATATGGATAATGGTAAATAAGTCTACATGACTTTCTAAAGAAGCTTGCAAAAATTGAAATCACCAAAGCAAAATATGAGAATATTAACTTCAATGTACATTTTTTAGCATTGTGTATTAGCAGTTATATATATGGTGTGTTTGTGTGCAAAAGAACAAATCTGTCTTGGAAGAAGTATGGCCAAATGATCCTTAGGAACAAGGATGGTGAGACTTCATCTTATGTACTTTGGACACGTTATCAGAAAGGACCAGTCTCTGGAGAAGTACCTCATGCTTGGTAAGGTAGAGGGTCAGCAAAAAAGAGGAAGACCCTCAAGGAGATGATTACATAGTGGCTCCAACAATGGGCTCAAACATAGCTATGATTGTGAGGATGGCGCAGGACCAGGCTGCATTTCTATTGTACATAGGGTCACTATGAGCTGGAACCTACTAGATGGCACCTAACAACAACACATATACATATATATATACTTTTTTTTCTTATACATAACTACAAAAGACCCCTTTAAAGCTTTAAAATGATGTCTCTTTGATGACTAAGATGCGCCTGACCCAAGCAATGGTATTTTCAATCCCCTCATGTGCATACAAAAGCTGGACAATGAATAAAGAAAATAGAAGAAGAATTGATGCATTCAAATTGTGGTGTTGACAAAGAATATTGAATATATCATGGACTGCCAGAAAAATGAATAAATCAGTCTTAGAAGAAATATGACCAGAATGCCCCTTAGAAGTGTGGATGGCAAGACTTGGGCTTGCTTACTTTGGACGCATCATTAGAAAAGACCAATCCCTATAAAAGCCCATCGAGGTTGGTCATATAGAGGGGACCCTCAATGAGATGGATTGACACAATAGCCACAACAATGGTGTCAAACATACTATGATTACAGAGGTGGTTTAGGACCTGGCAATGTTTCGTTCTATTACGTAGGGTCTCCCTGAGTCAGAGTCCACTTGATGACAACATAAGGTCTCCCTGAGTCAGAGCCGACTTGATGACAACATAAGGTCTCCCTGAGTCAGAGCCCACTTGATGACAACATAAGGTCTCCCTGAGTCAGAGCCGACTTGATGAGAGCTAAGAACGACAACAACATGTATATGTCTGTACGTATTCTAGTAGGCAAAACAGAAACAAGGCCTCGTGACTCGGAGACTTTTGGGCAAGCTATACCTCTATCTATCATTAAAAATGTAACCCTGACTAAGCCACTTAACCTTTCTAAGCCTCAGTTTTTTCATCTGCAAAATGGAAGTTATTACTTTACCTACCTGACAGGGGGGTTTGTAGGAATTAAACAAAAGAATGTATATGTGGTATTTAGCACGGTGCCTGCAACATGACACACACAGTCTTGATAAATGGTGGTCAATAAGTATTATTATCAGCTAAGGTTCAGCACTTTTCCACATTTCAGCTTATTAAGTATATTTTCACTTTATGATTTGTCTATTTATTGATTTTGTGGGACAGATTTTTAAGGCAAGGACTTAGGCCAAGTGAAATCAGGTGAAGGTCAGTTACTGGAACTGGGTTCTTACTCTGAGACTTTGTCTCAGAAACAGAGTAAGGCACACAGTTCCCTGACTAGGCACAAGCAGAGAGAGGATGGCTGCCTCGGTGCTGATCATTGGCCTCCAGCTACGTAAACTTATTCAAAGGGCGAAGTGATCTCAGGCAAAGGAAGAGGCATATTGTGGATGAGGGAACCAAGAAGGAGACATATTAATTCAATACTCTCTATACTGAGGTTTGGGGCTCTGGTGGCACAGCGGTAAAGAGCTCAGCTGCTAACCAAAGGTTGGCAATTCACATTCACCAGCAGCTCCTGTGAAATTCCATGGGGCTGTTCTCCTCTGTCCTATACAGTCTCTATGCGTTGGAATCAACTTGATGGCATGGCTTTATACTGAGGTTTACTACGTTCCAAACACTGAGCAAGGTTTAAGCTCCTTCACTTGAGGAACCAGAATCAAGCAGGGGAAGCAGGCCCATGAGAAGCATCTGAAATGTAAATCCCACATTTAGGTATGAACAGCATGCTGTTGGAGAGTGGTTGGGCTATGAGGCCTGGGCAAGACTCTCTGGAGTGGTCTCCTATGCTCCTATCATGGTGTGAGTATTAGATGTTGGTGAAAGTACTTTGTAAATTGTATGATACTATTATGTAAATAAAATGCAATACATAATGTTATAATAAAGGCATAATTAAAAGGCTATGAAAATTGAGAAGAAGGAATGAATAATTATGACAGGAGACATTGGGAGGGAGTTAAGAGAAGTTGAACTTGAAGGATTAAGTACAATTGTAAAAGAGGATAAGGCAGAAGAAAGGTAATCTCTGCAGAAAAAAAAAAAACATTATCAAAGCCACAAGGGCATGAAATTGCAGGGTGTATTCAGACAAGTGAATAGTCAGGTATGACTGGAGTCTCAGTGGCAGGAGAGGAGGATGTAGAAATAGGGCTGAGAGTGGAGCTTGGTGTCTGATTATTAAAGGAGCCGTGACTTCCACACTAAGAAATCATACAACATTTTGTAACAAACAAGGGACTGATTCTGAGGTAGGCTGTGACAGCATCAGTTGTGTGCTTTGGTTACTGGAACTGGATTAATTGGTGGCAGTGCAGATGGTGGTTGAGGTAGGGGAGAGATACCAGGTTGGAAGGAGGTGCTATTACAATAGAATCTCAGCGAACAGCTAAACTTGGAGTGTGGCAGTGGAAGCAAGAAGAGGGGTAGAATTGATTAGATCTGAGGCCCAACTGAATATAAAGGAGAAGAAATGAAAGAGGATCTTGGGTGTTCCCACCTCGATGGAAGGAGGGATATGGCAGCCCCATTAACTGAAGCAGGGCACATAGTAGCGGGAGAGTTTGGAGCAACTGGACTGAAAATTCTGTGAGTGCAGAGATTGTACTTTATTAATTGTTTCATCATCAACATCGTCCAGTGTCTGGCATATTTTTATTACCTTATCATTTCTTTTGAAGAAAGCAGTGAGTAAATGCATAAACAAGGGAGAAGATAATTGTATAGTTTGGGGTATGTTGAGTTTGAGATTCCATCCATGCAAAACTATCTCTCCTATTAACTTCTCCAAACTCCCATAACATATTTTTATACCTTTCTCAAGCATTTACCTTAGCTAACTCAGCTTTACAGCCATGCAGAAATAAGTCTTATCTCGTTTACAGAACTATAAATACCAGGGAGTCAGGGTCCATATCTGATTTATGGATACATGTACTGTAAAAGGCACTATAAAAACCTAACCTGTTGCTGTTGAGTTGATTCTGACTCACAGCGACCCTGAAGTGCACTAAAGTGTTTTATAAATCAATGTCTAGAAAACAGTTGAAAGACTGAGTCTGAAGCTTAAAGAGAAGTGCTTCATATGCCTTAGATTCCTCCATAGGTTGCTTAAATTGGCAGTGCTTTAATATAATTTCTGGTTTATTTGGTGTAGTTCACACTGGTATTAGTAATTTAGCAAGCAGCCTTACATTGAATAGTTAATACGAGACACTCCACCAAATGCTATTAGCTCATAGCAATAACCAATGCCTTACATGCTCTCCTAAAATCTCTGAGAAGGTTATTTGTGGAGTTTCTTAAATAAGTATGTTTTTGAAAATATTCTAGTTTAAAACCATGCTCAAGATTTAGCAGGCTGCACAAAGAGACTAATACAAAGCAAAACGACTTTTGTTTGAATGCCTTGTTATTATCTTCGGAGCTAACCTCATCTGAACACTTCAGAGAAGCTAGTGCTGCTAGATTCTATTAAACAAGGTGACTTTGATAAAGGCCATGCCTGCTCTCAAACCTTAAAAATTGGCCTGGGGAAAGAAATCATCCAGAAATAGGATGACAAAAAGCTTAGCTTGTAAATCCAACAGCATTTTGTTACTAGCGCAAAGTCCTTACCGATAACTACCATTTTCTACTTCTGAAAACAAAATGAATTACTCATTGATTTAGAGATTACATTTATTATAATTGTTATAGTATGAGGTGATTTTAATCTAAAAATACTTAAGTTTTCTTTCTGAAGCAATTGGTAAATTAACAATTTTCACCAGTCAGATTGCCGTAGTAAGTCTGCTCTTTGGCTGTTAGCTAGGATCCAGTTGGCCTCCACTCATGGCCATCCATCCCCATGAGCAAGGGCATGAAATGCTGCCCTGTCTCGTCAATCATGTAAGCACAACAAAATGACGTGCAGTGATGGTGTAAGACAATCTTGGTAATGATCCTTCAAGACAGCCCCTTATTCTGCCCCGATTTTCGTGGGAGGAGTCTGAGTCACGCAGCTGAATCAAACAGCCTAAATTTAAATATAGCAACTGGGCTGAGGTTTAGAACTATAAATTCCTACACTCTGAATTTATGAGTTTATCTCATAGAATCGTAACGTTTGGGAAAATGAAGGCTTTACTATAAAAATTCGAAATATTATATAGCATGATTTTGGTTTTCAAAAAAATGCCTATTTTTCAGGCATCTAGAGATTTTATTAAGATTTTATGACTCTTCTCTGCATCAAAGTGTGGAACTGAAATAGAAATAAAAGTTAGGGAAGAAGCAGTATAATATGAAATGTATCTAAAAAAATTAGGTGTTACAGACCCATCCCTTCCCAAATCAAGATGATTATTGCACAGAAATGTCAAATCAAAAACTGTTAACCTCTCTATTTAACCTTTTTTTAAGTGATTTAAAAGTGCCTTGATTTTGTTTTTGTGCAATCTAGTCTCAGATTGTCTTTTATCCCCAATTTTTATTATGAAATTTTTCAAATAGAAAAGTTGAAAGACTATTAAAATCAGCACACATATTCTCCCTTTAACAATTGTTAGGATTTTGTCATATTTACTTTATCTATCTATCTATCCACCTATCTGTCTGTCTATCTAACATCTATCATCTATCTGTCTATCCATCTATACCTATGCCGTATCATATAAAAGTAAGTGGAAAACATCATAACATTTCATTCTTAACTACTTCACCATGTCTCTCCTAAAGACATGTCTCTTATGTAATTGCAATTATTAGCATTAAGAAAATTGACAGTTTTACAATATCATCAAATATCCAGTCAAATGTCCCTTATTATCCTAAGAATATCTTTTGTAGCCACTTTATTTGAATTAGAATCTAATATTTAGACATTGCATTTGGTGGTTGTCTCGTTTAGTCTAAAAGTGGCCCAATCAATCAATCTGTCTGTCTGTCTATCTGTCTACTTACCTATCAAAAAATTACCTTTTGGAAGAATACAAGCCAGTTTTCTTTGAATGTCCTACATTCCAGATATTTCTGATTAGTTCCTCATTGATCACTTAACTTATCCCTGAATCCTTTTAATTGTAGAAGTGACATTAGATTCAGATTCAGTTGTGGGGAGAAGGATATTCCCGGGGGGATGCTGCTTTCTTACATTGTATCTCAGCAGAGGGCTCCCACTTTTGATAATTCTTATTTTGACCATTAAAATGGTGACTGCCATCTCTTTGCATTGCCAAGGTACATGTTTCTGTCAGCAACCGGTGAGTAATTACGGGAGACGTTTTACCTATTGTCCAACAGTCCTTCTCCAGTTGATTTAGCTTCCATTGATGGCCTGTGCTTGTATCAGTTATACTGGGGGGTAAAATGGTGCTTCTAAAATTTTATTGTTTCTTCTTTATTCTGTGTTTACATTGTATTATTCTGTAAAGAAAAGCTTTCCTTTTTTTCTTTTCTTTCTCTGTCTAGGCTCTCTTTCTCTTAATGTTTTTGGATACCACTACACGATGAATTCATGGATTTTAACTTATTCCTATTTTAAATAAACTATACTTGATATTCTTTTTGATGTACATATTGTCCCAAATTTGGCCAATGGCAGCCCTTTCACGATAGCTTCTGAGACTTTTTTACACATGACCTCTTTTGTCTTTGAGTATTTATTTTTTTGATAAAATGAGATATCATAGGCTTACTTTCTACTTTCCTTGCCCTAGACCTGGAATGGCTCATTTCTCCAAGAAGCCCGATTCTTTTTAGTGGGGAATGGTACAATGGCCAGGAAAATGCACCCCGCAGGTTTCCTGCTGTGAGAATTTTTTGAAGGTTATAAACAAAACCTTGAGAAGCAACTGCTGAAGCTGGTTCTTTTCCTTAAGGCTTTAGAAAGTGTAAAGAAGAAGGACAGGGGAAGAACATAGGGGAAGAGTAGTTAGGATAGAAAAAGAAGATGTTTAAGACCGAGAATACTCAGGCCAGGAATACGGCAGAGATGTGCTTGATATAGTGGAAGGCAAACTAGATTGTCTTGGGTCCCAATCTTAGCTTTGATACTTCCTAACCATGAGCTCTCGAAAAAGTCATTTAACTTCTCTGAGCCTCAGTTTCGTTATCTGTAAAGGAGGTATAAGAATACTAAATGAATAAGATTATTGTAAAGATTAAACCATGGGCCTTTAGGTCAAGGGCCCAGGGCCAAGCCTGACACAGGAGATGAGTGCTCAGAAGGAATTTCCTTCCCTTTAGGAACGCTTTGGAGTCCCTGAGTAGTGCAGTGGTTAACAGACTCAGCAGTTAACCAAAAGGCTGGAGGTTTGAATCCACCTCGGAAGGAAGGCCTGGTGATCTACCTCTGAAAAATTAGCCACTGAAACCCTATAGAGCACAGTTCTACTCTGACACCTTTGGGGTCGCCATGAGTCAGTGTTAGCAGCAACTAGCAAAAAAAAAGGAATGCTTTAAAGCCATTGAGAGGATGCTAACTTTTTGCCGGAAACTGGGAGGCTGCAATTTTTTAAACATTTTTCTGATTTATGCTAAACTTGATCAATTTTCTGTTAGGGAACACAATTGATAGTTATCACATCGGGACAAGCTACCTGAGACCTGTCATGTCCCGCTTTCAGAGGACGTATGTAAGCAGCAGTGGCCCAAATCAGCCCATGGGGCTAGGCAGGTGAAACTGGCTGCCAGCCAAAGTGCCTTTTTGTCGTGTTCTTCTACTGCCCTGATTAGTCAGTGCACATTCCTGCACAGTCTCGTTGGAGACCGAAGTTACACATTGTTTGCTAACCTTGACGCTTGGCCAGAGAGTACTTAATGGCACATAGGAAAGAACTAACGATCAAATGACACCACCTTGCCAAAGTGTCATTATCTTGCTCTAAGTGATATTTTAAGTCTCACTGTGCTTCTGGTTCCTTTTGTCTGGTCTCCATGTATGTCTCGCCTAAGATGACCACGTTTGAGGACTCTGAGTAAAAGCTGGAAAGCGTGGTGAGCAGGCTTTGCTACCTCCGACCTAAGGGGAAAGGGTTTCCTTTGAAGTTGGGAATAAGTGCTAGTCACTGATAGCAAGCCTCCGCAGAAAGCGCTCCGGGAAAACACTACTCCAGATTCCATTTCCTAAAGGGTCAGTGAAACACTTTCATAGTTTAATGCTTTCTTGTATTTCTTTTATACACAGAAAAAATTGTAGTGTTGTATTGTTAAGATCTCATAGAGAGGAAAAAATAATTAAGTATTTGATGGCCTTTATATTTCTCCAGTTTGGCTTTCCCTCCCACCCCCAGATTAAAATGTATACGGGAGAAAACTCAACTTTAATAACACATTCGCCTAAAAATTAATAAAAATTTAAAAAATATGTATGAGTTCAACTAGTCACTGTTTCCTAGCTAACATTATAGAATCTTCTCTTCATTTCAACAGATGTTTTTAAGTGTCTACAATGTTCCAGCTGACACAATAGCTGCAAGAGTGGACCAGACAGACGGACCATCCTGAAGATGACCACGGCCAGCAGCGGTGCCTTCGGTTATACGTAAGGTGCCATGAGTCGGAACTGACTCAATGGTAACAAACAACACCGCCATGTTCTGGACACTGTGATAAGTACATAACAGACAAAAATGAATGGCAACAGCCTCTGATCCCAAGTTCACCATCTGGGGAAGGAATATAGACATAAACACAAATCAAAATTCAAAACATGTATATTTGAGGTGCATACATAGTATTAAAGTCAGAAGAGAAAGTTCTTAATATCGTCTGAGAGAACTAAGGAAGGCATCCTGAAGGAGGTGAAATCTGAAGTAAATTTTTAAGGATGTAGGGGCTCATGAGTCAAATAAGCGTGTGGTAGTGGGTGGTGAAGAGAGGACAATATTCTATGTAGAAGGATAAAATGCAGAGTACATGTGATTTTGAGAATATCAGTTAGTTAAACAAGGCTATAAAGGAGGCTGGGGTCCCTGGGTGGTGCAACCGGTAATGCAGCCGCTGCTAACCAAAAGGCCAGAGGTTCAAGTCCACCCAGAGGTGCCTTGGAAGAAAGTTCTGGTGATCTACTTCTGAAAAATCAGCCTTTGAAAACCCTACGAGACACAGTTCTCCTCAGACACACATGGGGTCACCATGAGTTGAAATCAACTCCCCGGCAACTAATATAATGAAGCTAATTGTGACTGGGAACTGAGAGAAGAGTATGAATCTGAGGATAAGATTGACCAACTCTGTTTCTACATTCTTAATTGCTCAATTACTGGTCTTTTATGGTGATCAGTAGAGGAATGTCTCTGAGTGGAGAGAAATCCAGAGAGGAACTCTTGGTCAAGGGAAACATGTTCTCTTTACTGTAGTTAAGTGGACAACCTTTTGGTTAGTAGCCAAGACATTTTTACCACAGAGCAACTCCTAAAATAACTCATTATTTACCTTTTTTTCTATTTAGGAACTTGATCCTCAGTGATTTCCCTTTTAATTTCGAGTTGCATTCTTACTGAGATTTGTAAGGTGAAAACTTGAAAAGCAAAACATTAATGTAGATATCAGACATAAAAATGATATATTTACAAGCAAATAATTTATTAGATACATTCCTTATTGAGGGTTTTCTTGTAAATGTCAGAATAAGGAAGCAAGCAAGATATCTAAACTATTTCAGGTATAGGAAAAGCAGCAAGGCAAAGACTAGAGAATGATAATAGATCATGTTTAGAGGCTTATAAATTAGATATCAGAGTTGGATCCCTGTTGTTTTATAGAGCTGATGTAAGTGGGTGGTATTGATCATTGGTGATTATACCTGCCATTGAAGATCCTAATCTGTTTCTGTTTTAAAAAGACCGCTAGGAATCAGACATCATGAAAGATGTAATAACAATAGCTAAGGCCTGCCAGGTATCATTGCAGGGACTTTTAATTCTCTTAAGAACACTGTGAGGTAGGCAGTTACTGCCCCCATTTACAGATGAGGAGACTAAAACACAGGGAGGCTATGCCGTTTGACCAATGTCACATACCTAGAAAATGGTGGAGCTGGGATTTGAACACAGATAGCCTGGTTCTAGACTCCAGGTTCTTAACCATTGCATTCTTTTCCTGTAAATGGCAGTGTAGTTTAAAAAATTAGTCTCAACTCGGACAACTTGGTCAATTCAAGCTAATGAAGTGAAGAAAAATGCCGTGTTCTTGTATTATGCTGGGTTCTCTGGAGAAGCAAAACCGGTAAAGCCTATAAATATATATAGACAGAGATTTATATCAAAGAAATGGCTCACAGGGTTGTAGAGGCTGGAATAGCCCAAGCCTGTGGGTCAGGATGGAGGCCTCTCTTGATTCACCTGTCAGCAGGGGCTGGGGAATCCAAGATCAGCAGGTTAGAGAGCGGTCTCTTGTTCACAGGTTGCAAAGATGGAAGAATCCCAAGACTGGCAGGGAAGACTGAAGGCAAGCTGCTAGCTCAAGTTCCAAGAACCAGAGGTCAGAAGAACAGGAGCCAGCTGCAGGATCCAGAGCAAACAAAAGCCCTGCTCTCTGACCTGCTGATCTTGGGTTCGCCAGCCCCTGTGGCTACGTGAATCAGGAGAAGCCTCTATCCTGACCCACAGACTTGGGATGTTCTAGCCTCTAC
>NW_004444141.1:3927707-3929341 GCF_000243295.1 Trichechus manatus latirostris
TGCTTCTAGTCCTCTTCCCTTTCAGCAAGCAAGGTTGTGTCATCTGCATATGGCAGGATGTTAATGAGTCTTCCTCCAATCCTGATGCCCCATTCTTCTTCATACAGTCCAGCTTCTTGGATTATTTGTTCGGCTAACAGATTGAATAAGTATGGTGAAAGGATACAACACTGACACACGTCTTTTCTGATTTTAAACTATGTAGTGTCTCCTTGTTCTGTTTGAACAACTGCCTCTTGGTCTGCGTACAGGCTCTGCATGAGCGCATTAGACTGACAGAATTAGGAGCATCATATTTATCTGTGTATTTTCAGCATCTTGCATGAGGTACAGCACATAATAGACATTCATAAATATTTATCTAATGCATAAATGAGGTGAATGTCCCTTGCCCCCATAAAATCTAAAGTAATAAACACTAGTTTCTTTGGGTGCGTACCTATACACTCCTTGAGAACTTGTCCTTGAGATGGCTAAGCCATGTGCAAACAGTAAGACACAGTCTGCCTGCCCTCTCCCCTCTGACCGCTTCTCCTGCCCGTCTTCCCCCATATATTTGCTTATAATGCGTTGCCTTCCTCCAGAACGCAGGTTCGAGTGTTGATCTGGCTTATTCATAGTTGTATCCTTAGCACTTAGAACAGTGCCTGCAGCCAGTTAGGAAATAAACAGATGGATGAAGGCGAGAGGGCTGAGCGAAAGAGCACGCTATGGAGATGAAGAGGAAGCACGACTTCCCCAGTCTGACACCTTTGTCACAGCGTGGACTCGAGTGATGCTGCAGCACGTCTTAAACTCTCCCCTTAGGACTTGTCCTTAGCACCAAAGTGGAGTTCAAGGGTTGAGAAGTAAGTGACATGCCTTTGCTTTGCTCTCTGCCTTTGTCTTATTCCCAGAGTCCTTCTGTGCTTTGTATTTCTCCTCTACATTTCTTTCTCCCACCAGATGGCACTATGCCTTCAATATTTAAAGCTACAGGTAATGTTTATATTGGTTGTCTTTATGCTTCCCCAGACTATGCAAACCTTCATACCTTCATAAACGGGTGCCAGTTTCAGCAGATGTTTGTATTAACGTTTGTGTTAATGACATATGTTAAACTAAAACCCTGAAATACTACACCTCTAAAATAAAAAGCAGCTTAGTTACGTTATATTTTTAGAATATTTATAACAGGCAAGCTCAAAAGAGGAAAGTACTTTGAATATTCATGCCACAAAAGCTCTGAAGAAACTTGATTTAAATGAAGATTAATGTGCAAAATATGACTACAGCCTCATACTGCAGTGCTGAAGTGATACAGAGATGATACATAGCTCAGGGCAGCTGTGGATCATGCACGCACACACACACACACACACACACACACACAGAGTACATTTTACGTGATATATATAATATGCAGCCAAATGTTCAAAGTAAGCTGCTAACATCAGGTTTGATGGACGTGACTTCTGCGGCTTACACTTACACTGTGGGGTAGTCCAATGCTGGAAGATTTCAGTCGCAGCCTGGTGTGGTGGAATGAGTTCTTTTATGTGGACTTCCGCCAACAGCTTTAGAGATTTTTCCCCTAAACCCTGAGGAGTTACCTTTGCCCTAGTTTTCTACCCTAGAGGTTTTTTTTTTTTTTT
>NW_004444141.1:3930163-3935604 GCF_000243295.1 Trichechus manatus latirostris
CCAGTATCATCCAGGAGAATTTTCCATCCAAAACCTACCAATGTCTGAGGGATCCCTTTAGAAAAAGCACCAAGGAGTTGGCAAGGAGCAGTTGGTTGATAATCAGGTCTATGGGCCTCAACTGCCCCAGAGGGTTTGATATGCTTGTCCAGGTTGATTGACAGTTCCTGGGTAAGCTGTAAACAACTTGATGACTTGATACTATTTGTCTGGCCCTGAGCTGCAGCCTGCCCTGTGATTGGTATATTTTATGCACCTTGCAGGGGTTGGTCAATATACTTATGCAAATGAAGTGGCTATAGCCTACTATGCAAATGAAATGGCTGTGGCCTACCGAGAGGGGATTATTCAGTTCGTGGCCCTGGTGGGAGGGCCATGACTTGCAATTGACCAGGAGTTTGCTTATATCTGCAGCCAACCCAACAGAGGTTTGCAGACAGAAGAATAAAGAAGCAGAAAAGAGAAAAGGCAAGGGAGGCAACGAGAGAGAAGGAGCAGAGGCAAGGAACTCCTAAAAGAGCAATAACACAGGTCAGCGACTGTAACACTTAAAATAGCAGGCATCCCAGGAGGAGACTTGCAGCAGAGCCCGTGGTGACCGCAGAAAGCTGAGGCTAGGAGTGCAGGTAAGAGAGCTGAATGAAGCTGCTCCACTGGCTCTGAGCTGGGTCGGTTAGCAGTGGAGAGGCTGACAGCAGGGATGTTGAAGGCAGAAACGCCTGTCCTTAGGGGGCCGAGAGGAGCCTGTCCTGAGGGGACTGAGAGGAGACCTGTCCTCAGGGGGCTGTTATGGTTAAGATGGTGTGTCAACTTGTGATGGTTGTGGCAAACATGATTCTCAGTGTTTATATGTAATTGCTCCCACATGATGGAATTTACTATGAGTAGCCAATCGGTTGAAAGGGAGTTTCCTTGAGGGTGTTGTCTGCATCCAAATATAAGCAGATGTGCTGGCTTTTTGCTCGCTCTGGATCCGGCAGCTGCCTCTTGTTCGTCTGACCTCCAGTTCTTAGGACTTGAGCTGTCAGCTTACCTGCCGATCTTGGGATTTGTCGATCTTCATAGCCTGTGAACAAGAGCCCTGCTCTCTGACCTGCCTATCTTGGGTTTGCCAGCCCTGCAGCTACATGAATGCAGAGAAGCCTCTATCCTGATCCATGGTCTTGGGACGTTCCAACCTCTACAATCGTGTGAGCTGTTTCCTTGATATAAATCTCTCTCTATATATATTTATATGCTTTACTGATTTTGCTTCTCTAGAGAACCAGCCTAAGACAGGGGCTGAGAGGGGGCCTGTCCTCAGGGGCCTGAGAGGGAGCGTGCATGGCAGAGAGCAGGGCTTGCTTGTTTGCGTGTCCCAGTAGAGCTGAGAGAGCTGTCCTGCACTGATGAAGGGAGGGATGTGCTCTCCTTTTCAGAGGGAACTTCCAGACTTTCCCTGCATCCTTCCTGATCCTGATCCCAAGTTGTAGCCTGTTGATCCTGATCCCAAGTTGTACTCTGTTACTTCCTTCATAAACCACTTAACTGTCAGTATGGTCTGTGAGTTTTGTGTGGCCATTGCAATGACTTGTCAAACCCAGCAGAGAAGCGAAGAGTGTGTGTGGAGGAAGGCTGATGTCAGAACTGGTAAAATTGATTGGAGAGTGGAGGTATGTCTGACCTCCACCTCATAGGGATTACCCTTGGGCTAATGTTGATTCACATTATCCGCCTTGATGTTAGACAGGTTCTGATGCTACCACTACCATTTTACACATGGCAATGTCTTCTGTTATCCACATTCATGGAAGAGAAATTTGTCATTGCTCTTTCATACAGGCAAAGGCTTATTTGGTGTGGGATTATGCTATTGCAGGCCCAAGTTTGTACACCATACAGAACTAACCCAGTTGCCATCATGTTAACACCAACTCATGACAAACCCACATGAGTCAAAGTAGAATTGTGCTCCATAGGTTTACAATGGCTGATTTTTTGGAAGTAGATAGCCCTGCTTTTCTTCCAAGGTATCTCTGGGTGGACTCAAACTTCCAAACTTTCAGTAGCCAAGCACAATAACTGTTTGCACCACCCAAGGACTCCACAGCCATACAGAAGAAATAGAGTAATCCGTGTAATTTTCCCCTAACTTAATGTGGAATTGTAAATACCATGAGTAACATACTTCCCAAATCTTTGATTTACTTTCTTAAAAAAACTTTTCAAAGTAGTTGTAATGATTCACAGGTTTCACTAAAATAACATAATCCAGAGTCAGCAACTTGAAAATCTTTTAGAGGATTTAAAAATGTCTGGCTTAGAATCATCTCACTAAGGTATAAAACCAATGCTTCTTAGAACCTGTGAGCTATATTTCATCTTACTGTTACTCACAGATCTAAAATTTCTTAGAAAGCAAGTGGTTCCGTACAGATCTCTGTGTCAGCCCCTCTCGATGCATGTTTGATTCATGAGCATATTTAAATACTTTTAGCAGATTTCTACTAAATATTCTTATTCTACTGGGAAAAATACATTATAGTTGTGTTTTTAAGATTAATAAGGTTAAGTTGATTAAGTTGTCGATTAGCCTGTTGTAAATCATTTGTAAATCAAATGCTTGACAGTTAATAAATATTTCATCTGTGTATTTATCTTTATCTTCTCTGTATATTTAAAGTTAATTTGTATATTAACTTAAAGATGAGCAAGATTACTAAACCAGCAGTACTGTCAGCGTGCAATACATAACAATACAAATTTTATCTGTTTGAAATTTAATTCATAGAAGTTTAAAAAATTGAAAATTGTGATGTCTTTTATAGAAATATTTTATGGAAATGATGTTGCATTTAACCTTCCTAACATGTCTTTCTTCAATAGCACTTATTATCTGAATCATGCATGCTGGCCCTTGATTATACCATATTATTACCTTATTTTACAGCTCCTTCACCCATGACATTATATTCCTTATGGATTTACTTACACAGATATTTATTAATGGTGAGTATTACTATTCTATTATTTGCAAATTATGAAACTTCTATTTGGAATAATTAGAAAAGAGAACTAGATACTGAGAATTGAGAAGAGGGAAAAAGAGGTAAAGTCGATGGCAGGGAAGAAGTAGACGATTTAGCACTGAAGCCTTGAGGATATTAAACAACAGTAAAAGGATACACGGGGGCTTTGGGCCTAGGCCTTAAGCAGGAACCTTGCTGGTGTCTAGAGGAGGGAAGAGCTGAGCTATGTATGAGAAGGGCCCACACAGGAAGATACTGGCAAGAGTGGTTTAAGGAGGTTAACTGGGGAAGTCAGTTTCTAAGCTGTAAAGTCCTGAAGGCATTGAACACATGCATGAACAATTATCCAAATATTGTATTAGCAACAAAAAATTTCCAATCACCTGAATAGTTAAGAGTTAACTCCAGTTGTTGTTTTTGTTGTTGTCAGGTACCATCAAGTCGGTTCTGACTCATAGTGAGCACATACACAACAGAACGAAACACTGCCCGGTCCCGCACCATCCTCACAATCATTGTTACTCTTGAGCCCATTGTTGCAGCCACTGTGTCAATCCATTTCTTTGAGGGTCTTCCTCTTTTTCGCTGACCCTCTACGTTACCCAGCATGATGTCCTTCTCCAGGGACAGGTCCCTCCTGATAGATAACCTGTCCAAAGTATGTGAGGAAAAGTCTCACAATCCTTGCTTCTAAGGAGTATTCTGGCTATACTTCATCCAAGACAGATTTGTTCGTTCTTTTGGCAGTCCATGCTATATTCAATATTCTTCACCAACACCATAATTCAAAGTTCAAAGGCATCAATTCTTCTTCGGTTTTCCTTATTCCTTACCCAGCTTTCCCATGGGTATGAGGCAATTGAAAACACCATGGCTTGGATCAGGCACATGTTAGTTCTCAAAATGACATCTTTGCTTTTTAACACTTTAAAGAGGTCTTTTGCAGCAGATTTGCCCAGTGCAATGCATCATTTGATTTCTTGGTTGCTGCTTCTATGCGTGTTGATTGTGGGTCCAAGTAAAATGAAATCCTGGACAATTCCAATCTTTTCTCCCTTTATCATAATGTTGCTTATTGGTCCAGTTGTGAGGAGTTTAGTTTTCTTTATGTTGAGGTGTAATCCATACCGAAGGCTGTGGTGTTTGATCTTCACCAGCAAGTGCTTCAAGTCCTCTTCACTTTCAGCAAGCAAAGTTGTGTCATCTGCATAATGCAGGTTTTTAATGAATCTTCCTCCAATCCCAATGGCCCTTTCTTCTTCATATAGTCCAGTTTCTCGATTATTAGTTCAGCATACAGATTGAATAGGTGTGGTGAAAGGATACAACCCTGACACACACTTTTCCTGACTTTAAACCCCACAGTATCCCCTTGTTTTGTTCAAACAACTGCCTCTTGATCTATGTACAGGTTCCTCAAAAGCACAATTAAATGCTCTGGAATTCCCATTCTTTGCAGTGTTATCTATAATTTGTTATGATCCACACAATTGAATGCCTTTGCATAGTCAATAAAACACAGGTAAACATCTTTCTGGTATTCTCTGCTTTCAGCCAGGATTCATGTGACATCAGCGATGCTACCCCTCATTCCACGTCCTCTTCTGAATCCGGCTTGAATTTCTGGCATTTTTCTGTCAATGTACTGCTGCAATCACTTTTGAATGATCTTCAGCAAAATTTTACTTGCATGTGATATTAATGATGTTGTTCGATAATTTCCGCATTCTGTTAGATCGTCTTTCTTTGGAATAAGGATAAATATGGATCTCTTCCAGTCAGTTGGCTAGGTAGCTGTCTTCCAAATTTCTTGGCATAGATGAGTGAGCACCTCCAGTGCTGCATCTGTTTGTTGAAACATCTCAACTGGTGTTCTGTCAGTTCCTGGAGCCTTGTTTTTCAGCGGTGTCTTCAGAGCAGCTTGGACTCTTTCCTTCAATGCCATCAGTTCTGGATCATACGCTACCTGCTGAAATGACTGAACGTCAACCAATTCTTTTTGGTACAGTTACTCTGTGTATTCCTTCCATCTTCTTTTGATGCCTCCTGTGCCATTCAATATTTTGCCCATAGACTCCTTCAAAATTGCAACTTGAGCCTTGAATTTTTTCTTCTGTTCTTCTAGTCTGAGAAATGCTAAGTGTGTTCTTCCCTTTTGGTTTTCTAACTCCAGGTCACAGCACATTTCATTATAATATTTTACTTTGTCTTCTTGAGCTGCCCTTTGAAATCTTTCATTCAGTTCTTTTACTTCATCATTTCTTCCATTCGCTTTATCTACTCTAGATTCAAGAGCAAGTTTCAGAGTCTCTTCTGACATCTATTTTGGTCTTTTCTTTCTTTCCTGTCTTTTTAGTGACCTTTTGCTTTCTTCATGTATGGTATCCTTGATGTCTTTCCACAACTCATCTGGTCTTCAGTCATTAGTGTTCA
>NW_004444141.1:3937219-3938786 GCF_000243295.1 Trichechus manatus latirostris
GCTTGCTTGAAGAAGTATGGATCTTTTCTTCTTCATTTGGAAGCCCCACTAAATTTCTTTTATAATTTTAGTTTGATTTTGAGGAAAAAGAAAATGCCACCACGTATTAGGAACTCAGCTATGTTAAACAAAAAGTTGACATTGATCCTCGGTATATTTTTTTGTTTGTTTTTGCCCAGCATCATCACCCCCATTGTCTTCATTATGATAATCATTTACTGTTTGCCTATACTTAGCAAAACATTCAATGGTTGCTTAATATTAAAAATGAGACGGTTTTCTGAAATTATGTCAGTACGATCATTTAATCATTCAGTCCCAAATAAAGGAGGATGATAAAATGTAAGTTTTTCTGTAGTTTTCCTCTGCCAATTCAATCACATACCGCCTGAGAAAATACGAAAAGCCGGAATTTCTGTTTCCTGTTTGGTGTGGCAGCCATTTAGTGCCTGGCAGGGCCGTCTGTGTCAGGCTGCAAAGTGTGGTCTTCTGTGCTTGGCCATCTTCCCAGAAGAGATGATGGGATTCAGATGTGCCTCTGATTGCCCCTCCAGCTTGCCGCCACTTCCAGCCTAGACCATTCTGAATTGGAGGATGCTAGCCTGGTCTGGGTAAGTCCCTGAGTGGCTCAAATGCTTAAGTGCTTGACTACTAGCTGGAACTCACCCAGAGGTGCCTTGGAAGACAGGCCTGGTGATCTCTTCCTAAAGGTCACAGCCTTGAAAATCCCATGGAACTGTTCTGCTCCTCACACACGTGGTCACTGTGAGTTGGAGTCGCTTGACTGCAGCAGCAGCAACAGTCTGGTCTCGCTTCTTAAACAGCCCTTTGCTGCCCACATGGTCAGGTCAGCTTTTAACTAATTTTTTTTCTAGCCCCATCAACACTATTTAGCAGAAATAAGCTCCTTTATAGCAAATACTACCCTTTTCTAGCTTGCAACACTGACACAAAAATGTCTTCCTATTTTTGTTGTTCTGGTGGCAACTTCCAAAGGAACCTGGCAGAGAAGGAGGTAAAAAGCGGCATTCAAGTCACAGGAGTTGTGAAATGCATTTTGAGCAGCTGCCATGTTCCAGGCACTGTCATAAGCATTGCGAGGTAGTGATGGCAAGAGACTCACCATCCTTCTGGGTAGGCAGCATTCAGCCTCTCCGCATCTTAGTATCCTTGTGCTGCTATAACAAGATACCACAAGTAGGGGCTTCAAAGAAAAGACATTTATTTTCTCACAGCTCTGGAGGCTAAAAGCCCAAATCAGGTTATCAGCTGTGTCAATTCCTTCCTTGTAGGTAGTCCTGGGCTCTCGTTGGTTCCTTAACTTACAGACACTCCTCACTCACAAGGCATCTGTCTTCCCTGTGTGTGTGTCTATATGTCTGCTCTGCTCTTTTTATAACTCAGACATGATTAGGTTTAGAACCCACTACTCGAGTACGGGTACTCACATCCCTACACCTTGTGACGATTGTCTACAAGCCAAGAAACAGCAAGGGACCAGGGAGTGCCTGGGGCTACTGAGCAGGGAGGAACGGACAAGGCCAACACCCTGATTTGAACTCTTAGC
>NW_004444141.1:3939771-3941538 GCF_000243295.1 Trichechus manatus latirostris
CCACGACTCAGGAGTCCAGTGGGGATTTCTCTTCCGGCTAATCAGTCATGAACTATTATGCTAACGGACAGAATGGGGATGGGCATTCACTTCAGCTTTGGGAAAGAAGCAAGTGTGAAAAGCCTGATTACAATCTCCAAATTAAAGTCTAGAGTAGAATGTCAGATTCAGAGTGATCTAGGCACCAGGAATAGTGACTGACCACAAGAGAGGACAATAAAAATGTCTCCAGACATCTGCAAATGTTCCCTGCGGGATGGACTCATCCATGGCTGAGAACCACTGCTTTATAGTTTGCAATTTGAATAGTTATACATTGAAAACTGTGAGAGCCGGAACTTGATCGGACTGCCTTGTTTTTCCGAGTCTCACAAGTTTTCTGCCTTTGACGGGGCGCGTGCAGCTTACCACTTTTCTACCACTTGTGTTAGTGGAAAATACCTCAGTTTTCCTTCTCGGGCAGGATTCTGCCTTACACAGCTTCTGGCTGTTGCAGATTTTACAATGTAACATTAGATTTTGTGCTCCATGCATACATTTCCTAAAAATCTCTCAATTCCTTTCCAAAAATATGATTCCATTTCTTTCAGATGAAGGATGTTTAAAGATGTCATCGAATCTCATCAGTGGGAAATACTTTAAGAACATCTACCACTATCACTAGCCTAGAGATGCTTAATTCTATCACCGCTCACCACAAAAATAAACCAAATAAGTTAATGGGAAACAAAAACCCACATCCAGACCTATTGAGAACACTGGTTTTATTTATGGGAGAATTACCACTGAAACTTGGTTTTTCTGTAAAAAAAAAAAAAAAAAAAAGCACTAGGGATGTTGTCATGCTCACCACACAACTGTAGGTGACAAGCCCAAGGACTGTTGGGACAGCCGCAATGAACCTTTGAGGATTATGCTAGCTTGTACCTTTTCATTGGCAATACATTTAAAAACAAGTAAGTGATGGCATGGATTATATTTCATGATATGGCATCTCATTTTTATTCATCTTCCTAGCTAATTTTTTATTACTGCATCACTTATCAAGTACAGCCTGGCATCCAGAACAGCACTCAATAATGATTTGTTTACTTAATGACCGTATGTCACAAGATGTCATGGCATTGCTAGGTTTTCCTTAAAAGAAAAAATTAAGTCTTAACAACTACTTGCAGAAGAAATTATTCGACGGGTTTTCTCGTCCAGTGTTTAAAGCGGATGTCTTAGTGCACAGCCTTAGTGAAGCACTCCTTTCCCCAGCTGCCAGGAGTGCCAGCTACTAAGGGCTCACAGCCCGGGGCTTCCCAGGAATTGCCCTCAGTCAAAAGAAGGGCTTCATAAGAGCAATGGGGCAGCCTGATCCCAATGGCGGTTGATCTGGAGATACAAAGTTGCCTCACTTTGGGAGATCTTTGAAGGGTCATTCCAGTGCCAGAGCTTTCCGTGTAATGATTGAGAGCTCTGTTTCAAGTGCACACTAGCTCAGCTTCTCTCTGTCCCCTCATGTTTTCTTCACTCCCTCACAGACACTCCCTAGAGCTCTCTGGAGTAAACTTTCTGTACACAAAGGCCCATCTATAGCTTGTTCCTCTGGGACCAGACCTACGACATTTGCTGCCGGGAGTGCACCCAGACGAAAGAATCTAAAACGGGAATTTGGAACTGGAAGGCCCCTGGCCTGGTGACAATGAGGACACAATCATTGGAATTGGTGGAGTGTGGACAGCCCCTGGTGTACAGAAGCAGTGCAATTGTTTCACACGTTCA
>NW_004444141.1:3942123-3943290 GCF_000243295.1 Trichechus manatus latirostris
GGAAAGGAGTGGAACATCAGACTTGGGATGTGACCTTTGGGTTGACTCACCTGAAAACCCTGCAATGCAGATCACTCTGAACTCTCTGGGCCTGCAGATGTCCCCCGCTCCCCGCCTTGCTGGAGGATGATACAGAACACTCAGCCTTGCAAGACAGCATGTGACCCCCTCAGGATCTACCTCTACCTCCTAAAGCCAAAGAACAACAAAACTTAGCTAGCCAAGACTGGGTTTGTTGAGGGAGAAAAGGGACTAGATGTGGAACAATAGCAGGACCTAGGCACCATGAGCAGATGAGAGTGTATGGGACTGGATGCTGAGGGTGCTGGATCAAGGGGAAGAATACAAAGTTGGGTGAAGGAGAGTTTATTGATATGAAGTACTGTCCTGTAACACAGGATTTAATACTCTGAAAAGGACCTTAGGCAATGATGCTAATACACTACAAGGTTAGCCCTGGGAAGTGTGGGAAAAAGTGATGGCCCACACTGTGTGCAGCAGAAATGCTAGAGCTGCCATTGCGTGCGGTGGATGAAGGGACCAAAAGGCCCAGAGCTGTGGAAGTGCCAGAGTGAACATGCTATTTGAAGCCTAAGTTACTGTGGGAACCTATCACCCCGGTGGTAGGAGTTTTGCCTGCCATGTGGGGGACCTGGGTTCCATTCCCGGCCAATGCACATCATGCACAGCCACCACCTGTCTGTCAGTGGAGGCTTGTGTGTTGCTACGATACTGAACAGGTTTTAGCAAAGCTTCCAGACTAAGATGGACTACAAAGGAAGGCCTGGCAACCTACTTCCAAAAATCAGCCAGTGGAAACCCTGTGGATCACAATGGTCCAATCCACAACTGATCATGGGGGTGGCACAGGACCGGGCAGCATCTCGTTTCCCTGTGCTTGTGGTCGCCATGAGTCGGGGCCAACTCGACAGTGGCTACCAACAACGATCACCCTCAGTGCTCAGGGGGCCAGTTCTCTAACAACTTCTAGCCCCAGCCTTTGCCTAGAGAAGACAACTACCAGTGAACTTCTCTGCCATACTGGTGGCTCTCCAGCCTTAATCCTTAATAAACAGTGTCTTAGGGGCTGTGGGTTTTCTGATCTTATCTATGCCTGATCCAAAATCCGGTGTTCTTTCCCTACACTTAGCTTGGCTGTTAACTGAA
>NW_004444141.1:3964298-3965298 GCF_000243295.1 Trichechus manatus latirostris
TATCCTGTGTCCAGGTGGTCAGAGCAACTACTAGGTATGTGAGCCCAGGAGTCTGTTCACTTTTCTTGTGGGGGTGTGGCACAGGTGTCCAGGTTGTCAGTCACTGAGTGTGTGGTGCAGACTCTCTCCTACAGTCCTAGGTGGACAGGACTGTGTAGGGATGTTTGGAGCAGGCACAGGTATCTGATTGCAGTAGGAGGCTATGTGTAGAGCAAGGCAGGGGGCTGACAGCTGCCCCCAGGTGCCTGGTTGAAGGGCATGTCCCTGCCCCCTACAGTGTATAGTCCTTGTGCAATCAACGCTGTTGGCTAAAGGAACTGAAAGGCACCACTTATTCTCAGGCCCCTGGTGTGGGTGGGTAAAACCCCTGCTTAGGGAGCAGGGTGGTGTCAAACGTCACAAATCTGCAGCTCCCCCTTGGCTGCTGCAGCTGAAAACGGGCTTCAGGTGTATGCCCTGCTGTTTTATGCTAACGAGGACATGTGATGTTGAATCAGCCCACACAGGTCTGGGCAGGGGTGAAGGGTGCTGCAAGTCCATGGACCCATTATGCCAGTGGTTGGGCAAAGTGGCCTGGAGACTGGTGGGGGAGCGGAGAGCTCAAAGTGCCCAGACTGGGGTGTGGCATTTTTTTAATACTGCAGGACTGGTGTCAGAGCAGAGCTGGGTAGGGGGCGGTGAGGGGAAGGAAGCACTTCTCTGCTGTGAAACTCTGGCGGGGGGGAGGTTATTTTGCCCCTGTGTGGTGGGCTAGAAGCTTGCCTTAACTTTCGCAGGTCCAGCGCCGCTCCCACCGGACTCCAGAGGTGTATTCAGACTCGCCACTGCCTGGCCACAGCTGATGTGGTGAGAGTCATCCCCGAACATTGCTGCTCGTCTTAGTCTATGTGTGCCGGCTAACCCAGCCAGCAGAGTGCCAGGAACCTTGAGACAGCACTTCACTGCTTTTGAATTGTCTCTCCTTCCCCCTGCCACTCAGTCCAACTCTTCAGCTTTGTCT
>NW_004444141.1:3966282-3968781 GCF_000243295.1 Trichechus manatus latirostris
CCCCTTCCCTAGATTCCTCAGGTGTTAACGTTTTACCTTATTTGTCTCTGTGTATACATAGCATTCTCATTGTCTACAGAGTGTTATCTATCATCATCAGAAATATATTTCTCAACCATATGTTGCTGATATGATACCCTAATAACGTTACGTATGCCAACCAGTCGCCTTCGAGTTGACTCCGACTCATGACAACCCCCTGTGTGTCAGAGTAGAACTTGTAGCACTACTCCAGACCAGTGGCAAGAGTAGCACCATGGGGCAAGGTTGCTTCTGAAAAAAGGGGCGGCAAAAGCCAGGCTGGTCAGATCTAGCTTTATTAGGGAACTTACAGGCAGAGGTCGACACCAAAATTCTCAGGACAGACAGGAAGTAAGTGTGGGTGTGGGTTAATACACTTAGTGCATATGTGAAAGGATACATGCGAGGGAACCAGGAAAACACGTGGCTAATCTGCGATGGATGTGGTTGTTTTTGTGCTGGTTAATGTGCCTCACTTGACCTCACCGTGGAGCCGGGCTCTGGTGTGATTTTTCCTGGCTCAGACCACTGCCCAGGTAGGTGCTCTGGTTCTCTCAGAGTCCAATGCCACAGGACCCACCCTTAGCTGCTCATGCCCCTCACAGAACTGTGAGCCACAGGGTTCTCAATGGCCCATTGTTCAGAAGTAGATCTCCAGACCTTTCTTCTGAGGATCCTCTGGAGGGACTCAAACTGCCAACCTTTTGGTTAGCAGCCAAGTGCGTTAACCATTTACACCACTCAGGGACTCCTTATTACATATATAAAGGTATGTTTCCTAAAAACAAGGACACAATTTTAACCATAATATATCCATTAAAATTAGGAAATAAATGTTGATTCAATACTGTAATCCAGTCCATAGACCCTGTTCATATATCTCCAATTGCCCTATCAATGTCCTCATAATCACCCATTTCTTTCTGGTCTAGGAACCAATGTAGGATCATACACATAATTGCAAGTTTTCTCATAACTGGAGATGTTAAATTTTATAAATCAGTTAAAGTGGTGTTCACCAGGTTTGTGTACTTTAAGTTAATCGATAAGTGTTTTGTACTTGTTAAAAGGGCAGAGTTCCAACATGTAAAGGATTTGGAAGTCAACACGTATGTCCTCTCAACAAGAAAAATAAGTTGAACAAACTGAAAATCAATGACTTTTCTTAGATCCATCAGAAAATTAAGGTTGCAGGGCAAATCACCACGCTGAAATCTGGAGAGACACGTGAATATAAAGAATCACAGCTGAGATCAGACTATAGGGAACAGGGGGCTCTGGAGCCCGTAACTGGCAGGAAAATATGAATGCTGATTTTGGTGAACTGCTAGAAGCTGTGTGTGTGCTAACATGAGAGCTGAAAGCTCCTGGGGCCCAGCCTGAGGGAAGCCTCTACACTTAATGTATTTTACCCTCAGGAGCCCACCAGGTTCCCATGGTGAAGATAGGAAAAAGTAGTCCCTCCTCCTGATTTGGGCAAGAGTAGGGGAAAAGTAACCATTTTTTAAAATAGACACAGAGCATTCTCCACACCAAAGGCTTGCTCTCCAAGGGAAGCTACTTTACCAGAGCCTTACCTGACCTAGGGTAAGGGCAATTAGACAATTCCAGCCTCCTCTAGCCTTTCTGTCACACAACGGGAGCCGAAAAAGTCTAAGAAATTCTTCTGAAGGCCATAGCCCATAAACATTGGCCTACTAAGAGGGAGAGATTTAATCAGAAGATTATAAAACTTGTACCTCCCCAAACTTCAATGCCACATGAAAAGGGCTCCAGTATAATAACAAAGAATTAAACCAGGAAAGCTGCAAGACACGGACTCTATTTCTTAGGGAAACATAAAGACAGTGGTGAGAAAAAAACCACGGAAGTCAGCTAGAGGAAACTAAAATCTCTGACACCTACAGCTAAAGCAAATATTCAAAAAAATATTAACCACAGCCCGGCTTCCAGCCAGATTGACATAAAACCTCACACTTATAACATAGCACAACACCTATTTACATCAGGTTTTTTTTTTAACCTGATACATAATGTCCATACTTCCACAAAAAAATGTAGGCATGCTAAAAGGCAAGGAAAAAAAGAAGAGTATCAGAGAAGGAATAAATGAACATAAAAATAAATACTTTCCTTATTTTAAATTAATTTTATAGATAACTGTTCAAAGTACTAATAGCAACAATGTATTAGGTGACTATAGCATATGCATAAGTAAAATGAATAACAGCAATGTTACAAGGGGCAGAAGGAGGAATTGGGAATACCCTGTTAAGAAGCACCTACACTACATGTGGTGGGATATGCTCAACATCCTACTTTAGCTCTTGTGGACTTGTTCTAATTTTCTTCAGTGTCAACTTGAACTTGCATATGAACAATTGATGGTCTGTTCCACAGTCAGCCGCTGGCCTTGTTCTGACTGATGATGTGGAGCTTTTCCATTGTCTCTTTCCACAGATGGTAGTCGATTTGATT
>NW_004444141.1:3970008-3970883 GCF_000243295.1 Trichechus manatus latirostris
AAAGGGTGGCTTGAGAAGACAAAGTGTTATAATGACATGTGCAAAGACCTGGAGGTAGAAAACCAAAAGGAAAACACATGCTCTGCATTTCCCAAGCTGAAAGAACTGAAGAAAAAATTCAAGCCTCGAGTTACAATATTGAAGGATTCTACAGGGAAAATATTAAATGCAAGAAGCACTCAAAGAAGATGGAAAGAATACACAGAGTCACTATACCAAAAAGAATGGGTTGATGTTCAACCATTTCAGAAGGTAGCATATGATCAGGAATCAATGGTACTGAAGGAAAAAGTCCAAGCTGCACTGAAAGCATTGACAAAAAACAAGGTTCCAGGAATTGACGGGATACCAACTGAGATGTTTCAACAAATGGATGCAGCACTGGAAGTGCTCACTTGTCTATGCCAAGAAATTTGGAAGACAGCTACCCGGCCAAATGACTGAAAGAGATTCATATTTTTGCCTATTCCCAAGAAAAGTGATCCAACCAAATGCAGAAATCATTGAACAATGTCATTAATATCACATGCAAGTAAAATTTTGCTGAAGATCATTCAAAAGTGGCTACACCACTATATCAACAGGGAACAGCCAGAAATTCAAGCCAGATTCATAAGAATATGTGGAACCAGGGATGTCATTGCTGATGTCAGATGGATCATGGCTGAAGGCAGAGAATACCAGAAAAATGTTTACCTGAGTTTTATTGACTATGCAAAGACATTCGATTGTGTGGATCATAACAAATTTTGGGTAACATTGAGAAGAATTGGAATTCCAGAACACTTAATTGTGCTCATTTGGAACCTGTACATAGATCAAGAAGCAGTCATTTGAACAGAACAAGGGTATACTGCATGGTTTAAAGTCAGGAA
>NW_004444141.1:3972228-3975126 GCF_000243295.1 Trichechus manatus latirostris
ATATTTGTCCTACTATCTCAAAAATAATTTTATATGTGAATAGTCTAATACACCAGTTAAAAGACAGAGACTGTGAGAGTGGACAAAAAACAAAATTTAACTATATGTTGTCTACAAGAAACCAACTTTAAATAAAAGACATAAATAGATTAAATCTGTGTAGACATACCATGTTAACATTGATCAAGAAAAAGTTGGGGTAGCTATATTAATTTCAGAAAAAATATAGTTCAGAACAAGAAAAATTATCAGGGACACAGACAGCATTACATAATGATAGTTGGGTCAAATCTCCAGGAAGGCCTAACAATCCTCAAGGTGTATGCACCTAAAAATAGAGCATCATACTATGTGAAGCAAAAACTGATCGAACTGCAATATAAAATAGACAAATCCATTATTATAGTTGGAGACATCAACACCCTTCTTTCAGTAATTAACATATACAGCAGGCAGATAATCAGTAAAGATTTTCTTGAACTGAAAAGTGCCATCAATTAGGTGAATCTAGTTGTCATTTATAGAATAATTCATCCAGCAACAGCAGAATACATATTCTTCTCAAGCTCACATGGAATACTCACCACTTTCTGAGCCTTAAAACATACCTTGGCAAATTTTGAAAAGACTAGATCTCAAAGTTTGCTGTAAGATCACAATAAAATCACATTAGAAATCAATAACAGACAAATATCCGGATAATCCCTAAATATTTGTAAATTAAATAACACACATCTAAATAACAAATGAGTCAAAAAAGGAGTCTCAAGAGAAATCAAAAACATATTTTGAACTAAATGAAGATACAGCTTATCAAAGTTTGTGGGATGCAGCAAAAGCAGTGCTTAAAAGGAAATTGATAGCATTGAATGTATATATTAGAAAAGAATAAAAATCTAAAATCAGTAACTTAAGCTTCTACCTAGGAAAAAGAGATAGAAAAGAAATATAAACCTAAAGCAAGTAGAGAAAAAGAAATAATGAAAATTAGGGCAAAAATCAATGAAATTGAAAAAAAAAAGAAACCAATAGAGAAAAATCAATGAAGCCAAAAGCTGTTTCTTTGGGGGGAAAAAAAAAATCAATAAAAGCAACAAATCTCTGGCCAGGCTAACCAAGAAAAAAGAAGATATAAATTACTAATATCAGATATGAAAGAGGAATCATTACTACTGATTCCATGGACCTTAAAGAAATACTATGCACAACTCTGTGCCCACATTTGATAAATTAGATAAAATGGACCAATTCCTGGAAACACCAAATTACCAAAACTCACAGAAAGTATTTAGAAATAAATAACCTAAGTAGTCTATGTCTATTAAATAAATTGAATCAATAATTACTAAGGCCCCCTCCCCCAAAAAAAAGAAAGCACGAGGTCCAGATGGTATCAATCACGAATTTTCCCAAACATTTAAGAGAAAAAATGATACCAATTCTCTACATTCTCCTCCAGAAAACAGAAGCAGCATGTTATGGATTGAATTGTGTCCCCCAAAATGTGTGTCAGCTTGGCTAGGGCATGATTCCCAGTTTTGTGGGATTGTCCACCATTCTGTCATCTGAAGTGATTTTCCTATGTGTTGTAAATCCTACCTCTATGATGTTAATAAGGTGGGATTAGCAGCAGTTATGTTAATGAGGCAGGACTCAATCTACAAGATTAGACTGTGTCTTAAGTCAATCTCTTTTGAGATACTCAAGAGAGAAGTGAGCAGAGAGACAGAGGCATCTCATACCACCAAGAAAGTAGTGCCAGGCACAGAGCCTGTCCTTTGGACCCAGGGTCCCTGTGCTGAGAAGCTCCTAGTCCAGGGGAAGATTGATGACAAGGACCTTCCTCCAGAGTCGACAGAGAGAGAAAGCCTTCCCCCTGGAGCTGACGCCCTGAATTTGTACTTCTAGCCTACTAGACTGTGAGAGAATAAACTTGTTTGTTGAAGCCATCCACATATGGTATCTCTGTTATAGCAGCACTACATAACTAAAATACAGTGCACACACTTCCTAACTCACTCTATGAGGCCAGCATTAGCTTAATGCCAGCACCAGGTAAAGACATTACAAGAAACGAAAACTACTGACCAATATTTCTCATCAACATTGGTTCAAAAACACTCAACTAAATATTAGCAAATCAAATCCAGCAGTGTATAAAAATAATTTAACACCAAAGGAATTATTCCAGGTATGCAAGGCTGGTTCAGCATTAAAAAATCAATTAAAGTAAACTATCACATCAACAAGCAAAAGGAGAAAAATCCCTTGATTATATCCGTGGATGCAGGAAAAAGCATTTGACAAAATCATACATTCGCTCTTGATAAAAATTCTCAGCAATGCAACAACCAGAACAGAAGTAATGAGAATGTTCACATATTGTAAGGAATGTAGCAAATGTCACTGAACAATTTGTATAGAGAGTTTTGAATGGGAACCTAAACTGCTATGTACACCTTCACAAAAACACAATAAAACATTATTTAAAAAAATTCTCAGCAAACTAGGAATAGAGGGAGAACTTCCTTAACTTGATCAAAAGTCTGCAGAAAACCTACACTAACATAATAATTAATGGTGAGAAATTGGATGCTTTTCCTTTAAGATCAGGAACTTTGGAAAGATGTTCCCTCTCACCACTCCTATTCAGTATCATACTGGAAGTCTTAATTAATGCAGTAAGACAAGAAAAGGAATAAAAGATGTACAGATTGGGAAGGAAGAAATAAAACAGTCTTTGTTCACAAATGACATGATTGTCTATGTAGAAAATCCCAAAAAACCAACCAAAACAAAACAAAACAAAAACTCCTGGAACTCATACAGGAGTATAGCAAGGTTACAGGGCTCAAGTCATCAAAATAATCAAAAGTCTATTTCTTATATACTAGCAAT
>NW_004444141.1:3975767-3977562 GCF_000243295.1 Trichechus manatus latirostris
TGAACAGATTAGAGAGCCAAAGAAATAGACCCATATAAATACAGTCAACTGATCTTTGACAAAGGAGCAAAAGAAATTCAGTGGAGAAAGGATATTCTTTTCAGCAAATGGTGGAGACACAATTGGACATGCACATACAAAAACCTGAATTTACACACAGACATTGTATTTGTCACACAAATTAACTCAGAATGGCTCATAGACCTAAGCATAAAACATAAACTATAAATCTTGTAGAAGGTAACAGTAGGAAAACTAAAACATGGTCCATGAAAGAAAACAGTGATAAGTTGGACTTTATTAAAATTAAAAACGTCTGCTCCGTGGAAAACACTGTTGAGAAAATGAAAAGAAAATTCACAACTAGGAGAATGTATTTGCAAAATACCTGTCTGATAAAGAATCTGTGTCCAAAATGTAAAAAGAAGGGTTAAAACTCAACAATAATAAAACAAATAACCCAGTTTTAAAAAATGAACAAACCCGCTGAACAGACACCTCACCAAAGAAAATTAACCCATTGCCACTGACTTGATATTGACTCAGCGAACCTATAGGACAGAGTGGAACTGCCCTATAGTGTTTCCAGTGCTGTAATCTTTATGGAAGCTGACCACCAGTCTTTTCTCCCACAGAGCAACTGGTGGGTTTGAAATGTGTAAACCTTCATTGACGTTTCTGTTAGTAGCTGAGCACTTAACCGCTGCACCACCAGGGCTCCTTAAAGAAAATTAATGGATGATAAATAAGCATATGAAAAGAGACTCAATATCATATGTCATTAGGGAATTGCAAATCAGAACAACAATGAGATACCACTACACATGTATTAGAATGGTAAAATCCAAAACACTGGCAACACCAAGTGTGGCCTGGATGTGGTGCTACAGAAATTCATTCGTTACTGGTCAGACTGCAAAATGATACAGCCACTTTGGAAAACAGTCTGACGGTTTCTTACAAAGTTAAAACACAGGCTTACCATTCAATCCAACAGCAATGGTCCTGGGTATTTATACAAATGAGTTGAAAACCTGTGTTCTCATTTGCGAACCTGCTTGTGAATGTTTACAGCAGTTTTATTCATAATTGGCAAAAATTGGAAGCAACCAAGTTACCTTTTCTTTTTTTAAATTTTATTGTGCTTTAGGTGAAAGTATACAGCACAAATTAGTTGCTCATTCAAAAATTTATACACAAGTGTTTTGTGACATTGATTGCAATCCCCAAAACGTGTCAGCACTCTCGCCTTTCCACACTATGTTCCCTGTGTCCATTTGTCCTGTTTTCCTGTCCCTTCTAGCATTCTCATCTCTGCTTTTGGGCAGATATTGTCCACTCGGTCTCCTATACTTGATTGAACCAAGAAGCACATTCCTCACGTGTGTTATTGTTTGTTTTGTAAGCCTGTCTAATCTTGAGCTGAAAGGTGGACTTCGGTAGTAACATCAGTTCTAAGTTAGCAGGGCCATAGACTGTGGTTTCTCCAGTCTCTGTCAGACCATTAAGTCTGGTTTTTTATGTGAATTTGAATAGAGGGTCTGTCCCGGACCCTCTGTTGTAAACCCTGTTGGAGCCATCCATGGAAGTAGTCAGGTACCATCTAGTTCTTCAGGGCTCAGGCTGGTGGAAGCTATGGTTCATTAGTCCTTTAGACTAATATTTTTCTTTTATCTTTGGTTTTCTTCATTCTCCTTTGCTCTGGACGGGTTAGGACCAATAGACGCGTTTTAGATGGCTGCTCTCAAGCTTTTAAAACTCCAGATGCTACTCACCAAAGTAGGATGTAGAACAT
>NW_004444141.1:3979137-3990136 GCF_000243295.1 Trichechus manatus latirostris
GCATTGGGTAGAATTGACATTTTCACTATGTTGAGTCTTCCTATCCATGAGCATGGTATGTATTTCCACTTATGTAGGTCTCTTAGTTTCTTGCAATAGTGTTATGTAGTTTTCTTTGTACAGGTCTTTTATGTCCCTGATTAGATTTATTCCTAAGTACTTTATCTTTTTAGGGGTTGTTATCAATGATATTGTTTTCCTGATTTCCTTTTCTAAGTTTTCTTTGTTGGTGTAGAGGAATCCAACTGATTTTTGTATGTTGATCTTATATACTGCTACTCTACTGAATCTTTCTGTTATTTCCAGAAGTTTTCTTGTGGAATCTTTGGGGTTCTGTAGGTATAGGTTCATATGATCTGCGAATAGGGATAATTTTACTTCTTCCTTTCCAGTTTGGATGTTCTTTATTTCTTTTTCTTGCCTCATTGCTCTAGCTAGGACTTCTAGCACAATGCTAAATAGGAGTGGTGATAAAGGGCATCTTTTTCTTGTTCCCATTCTCCGGGGGAATGCTTTCATCCTCTCTCCATGGAGAATGATGTTGGTTGTTGATTTTATATAGATCCACTTTATTATGTTGAGGAATTTCCCTTCTATTCCTATTTTATTAATAGTTTTTATCAGGAATGGGTGTTGGATGTTATCAAGTGCCTATTCTGTGTCGATTGAGATGATCTTGTGATTCTTTTCGTTTGTTCTATTTATGTAGTGGATTATGTTGATTGATTGTCTAACGTTAAACCATCCTCGCATATCTGGTATGAATCCCATTTGGTTGTGATGTATTTTTTTTTATATGATACTGAATTGTATTGGCTAGAATTTTGTTGAGGATTTTTGCATCTATATTCATGAGAGATATTGGTCTGTAATTTTCTTTTTTTGTGGTGTCTTTGCCTGGCTTTGGTATCAGGGTTATACTGGCTTCAAAGAATGAATTTAGTGTGAGTGCTTCTCTGAATGCTTGGTAGAATTCTCCAGTAAAGCCATTCAGGCCAGGGCTTTTTTGTTGTTGTTGTTGGAAGTTTTTTTTTAATTAGCTCTTTAATCTCTTCTTTTGTTATGGGTTTGTTCATATTTTCTTTCTCAGTTAGTGTTAGTTTAGATAGGTAGTGTGTTTCTAGAAATTTGTCCATTTCCTCTAGGTTCTTAAATTTGTTGGAGTACAATTTTTCATAATATTCTGTTACAATTCTTTTTGTTTCAGTTGGATCTGTTGTAATGTCCCCCATCTCATTTCTTATTTGGGTTATTTGATTCCTCTCCTGTTTTTTTTTTTTTTTTTTTTTTTTTTGTCAGTTTGGCCAATGGTTTGTCGATTTTGTTCATCTTTTCAAAGAACCAACTTTTGGTCTGGTTGATTCTTTCTATTTTTTTTTTCTGTTCCCTATTTCACTTATTTCTGCTCTAATCTTTACTATTTCCTGTCTACTGGTGGCTGTGGACTTCTTTTGCTGTTCTCTTTCTATTTGTTTGAATTGTAGGGCTAACATTTTGATTTTGGTCCATCCTTCTTTTTTGATGTATGCATTTTCTGCTATAAATTGACCTCTGAGTGCTGCCTTTGCTGTGTACCAACGGTTTTGGTATGACGTATTTTCATTCTCATTTGATTCTTGGAATTTTTGATTCCTTCCATCACCCACTTGTTTGTAACCAAGGTATTATCCAGTTATCATGTATTTGATTATTTTTCCTTGTGCTTCCTGTTATTGATTTTTACTTTTATGGCATTGTGTTCACAGAGAATGCTTTGTATTATGTCCATGTTTTGGATTTTTATTGAGGGTTACTTTGTGGCCTAAAATGTGGTCTACTCTGGAGAATGTCCGATGTGTGTTGGAAAATAATGCATAATTTGGGTGAAGTGTTCCATATATGTCTATTATACACATATATGTAAGCTGGTTGATTGTAGCCTTCAAATCTTCTGTATCTTTGTTGAGTTTCTTTCTAGATGTTCTGTCCTTTACCAAGATGGTGTGTTGAAGTCTCCTATTATTGTGAAATTGTCTGTCTTTTCAGTCCCGTTAGAGTTTGTTGTATGTATTTTGCAGCCTTGTTCTTCAGTGTGTTGATATTTACTAAGGTTATATGGTCTTGGTGGATTGTTCTTTTGATCATTATATAATGTCCTTCCTTGTCTTTTGTGGATTTTGTCTTGAAGTCTGTTTTATCTGAAATTAGTATTGCCACTCCTGCTCTTTTTTGGTTTTTTGGTTACTGTTTTCTTATTTATTTATCCTTTGATTTTTAATATATTTATGTCTTTGTGTCTAAGGTGTGTCTCTTGTAGACAGCATATTGATGGGTAGTTTTGTTTTTTTTTTTTAAATCCATTCTGTCGCTCTCTGTCTCTCTACAGGTATATTTTAAGCCATTTTCATTCAGTGTGATTATCAATAGGTATGAGTTTATTGCTGTCATTTTGTGCTTTGTTTTTGTGGTGTTGATGTTTTCTCTGTTCCTCTTACTTTCCTGTGTTGAATTTCTTTTGTTTGTGGATTTTCTTTTCATTTTTTTCATTACTATAGATTTTGTGTTTACTGAGTCTTTATGTTTTTCTTTTTTTTTTTGATGAGTAGGTTTGTTAACTTTCTTTGTGGTTACATTGAAATTTACCCTTGTCTTCCTAAGTTTGAGCCAGTCTTTTATTACTTGATATTGCCTTGACTTCCTCTCCACTTTAAAGTTCTATACCTAACTATTTATTCTCCCTTTCATTGTTTTGATGTTGTCATCATTTACAGATCGACATCTCTGTTTCCCTGTTTGAAGTCTTTTAGCTTTGTTTTATTATTGAGAGTTCTTTATGTAGGTTGGTACGTGGCTAATGCTGTCCTGTGTCTTAGGCTCTGGTTGTTGTCTGATGTTGATTCTCTAACTGAAGGATTCCCTTTAATATTTCTTATAAGTTTGGTTTGGTCTTTAAGAATTTTCTTAATTTCTGTTTATCTGTAAATGTCCTAATTTTTCCATTGTATTTGAGAGAGAGTTTTACAGGATATATCATTCTTGGTTGGCAGTTTTTTTCATTCAAGGTTTTATATATGTCATCCCATTGCTTTCTTGCCTGCATGGTTTCTGCCAAGTAATCAGAGCTTAGTCTTATTGTTTCCCCTTTGTATGTGACTTTTAGTTTTTCTCCAGCTGCTTTCAGGATTCTTTCTTTGTCTTTGGCTTTGGCACATGTGATTATGATATGTCTTGGTGAATTTCTTTTGTGGTCTATCCTATGTGGGTTAGTTGAACCAGAACGACCACAGGCCATTGGCTCTCTAGTCATGGCAGTGTGCTGGGGGCCTGTAGGAAGGGGGGAGGTGGCTTATGGGCCCAGGTGGGAGGGCAAAAGAGAAGGAAGATGAAGAAAAAGAAATAAAATGTCAACATGAATGAGGCTGTCTATTGGGGGTGTGGTTAACCTGGGGTCTGGTGGGAAAGGAAGCGAGGTGGCCTAGGTGGGAGGGAGAAATAAAATGAAGAAGAGGAAAAAATGGCAGTGTGTATGGGGCCAGTGAGTGGGGATGGGATGGACCTGGGGACCAGTGAGGAGGGGTGGTGGTGTATGGTGCTCGGTGAGAGGTAGAAAGAAAACAAAGATAAGAAATTTTTTAAAAAGGGAAATGGTGGTGTGGCATGAGCCGGCAGGAAGGAATGAGGTGGTGTACCAGGCTAGGTGGGAAGGAAAAAGAAAAGGAAGAAAGAAAAAAGAAAGGCCTCACAGCAATAAGGGGCAGTACAGGCTGGGAGGTGAAGGTGGGACTCATATAGTGGACCCCGGTGGAGGGGGCTGCCCATATGGGGAGGTTCTTGCTTCTACTCACCAGAAAGGTGAGGGGTGGGAGAAAGTGTTTCTCTGGTTACCAGGTGCACTGTCTCCTGTTGGGAGCTCCATGAATTTGTCTTCCCATACTCCCTGTCTGGGGTTGTTGCTGGCTGTGTTTCAAGATGGTGACGCTGTGCTGTGTTAGTTGGCAAAGGACCTCTACTCCATATCTCTCCTTTTTCTCTGTTTTCTGTCAGTTTCTTCTTCCATTCAGTGTTTGATCTAGTTCTCTACCCCTTCATTTGATGCTCAGGTTTCCAGGACTGAAAACTGTAATTTATTTTACTTAATTTCTCGGGTCTTTGCTGCAGGGTGACAGCATAATGCATCTGTCTAGGGTGCCATGTTGGCTCCACCGCTGCTCTTTTCCTGAGATATCTTTCAGTAGGTACTTTAGTACATTAATACAATTGAGTATTATTCAGTGATAAAAAGAAATGAACTATCAAGCTACACAGAGACACTTTAAATGCATATTATTAAGTCTCAAATGATCCTAACTATATGATATTCTAGAAAAGGCAAAACTTAGAGACAGTAAAAACAACTGTGGTTATCAGGGGTTCAGAGGGAAGAGGGAGGGATGAATAGATGGAGCACAGAGCATTTTTAGGGCAGTAGAAATATTTGATATGGTACTGTAATGGTGGACACATGACATTATACATTTGTCAAAATCTAGTAAACTGTACAGCACAAAGAGTAAACTCTAATTTAAAGTATGGACTTTAGATAATAATAATATATCAATATTGGTTGATCAATTGTAACAAAGGTACCACAGGAATGGAAGATGTTAATCACAGGAGAAACAGTCTGCAGTGGAAAGAAGGGATATATGGGAACTCTGTATTTTTTGCACAATTTTCCTGTAAACCTAAAACTGCTCTAAAAAAATAGCCCATTAAATTTTTTTTAAAAAAAATACAAAACAAACAAACAAAAAAAGTAAGTAGGAAGCTACTTTGAGACAAGATATTCTTTTTCTTATCAAACTTTCACTCTTTAAAAAAAAATCTATTGATGGTTCTTATCTGAATTGATTTTATTATGTGTTTGCCAAGTAGTACTATTCAAAATTAATCATTTTTAAAACATTTATTGGCTTTTTACAGTAAGGAGGAGTATTCCCTTCTCTCCTATTTTATTCACTCGCTTATTCCTATTATATTTATGTCAGTATGGACTCATAGACTGATATTTTACTCAGTGAACTATAATTCATTATTATCATCATTTATTTTGTCGCTTAAATTATCCCAGGTTTGGACAATAAGAGACACTTCAAGCTGGCTCCTTTGCTCTTTTGACATGTCTACATTATTCTTTGAGTCCTTCTTTGTTTTCTGGAAATACAAGATGTTCAAGTCCCACCTATGCTTTCCCTGCTCTGGAATCAGCTATTTTCCAAGGAGTCCTGGTTTTTGTGTAGTGAACAATGTTATTTAGAGACCCAGATCTAGGTGCTAGGTATGCTCATTGTTACTGGGCTTCCATACTGTCTCAGCAGCCAAAACTAGAAAATTTATGCACACACACACACACACTTACTTCTATATCTCATCTATATATATTCGATACCATGAATTTCCAATTTCAAACCAGTACTTCAGGATTTATTCTCATTTTTCCCCTTTCTAGATTTGTATTATTTCCAAACAGTGAGAAATCTGGCCCCATAATCTTCAATATTTTCATTTAGTTTTTATATCCCTGTAGATAACTAATTTTCTGACCATATAGATCATCTCCTCCGCCTAAACCCCTCCATACTTGTGGCTCCTTCAGGCCAAGCAAAGCTATATTCCAAGCTGCATCTCCTTTGTTTACATGTTATCTTAACCTGATTGAAGTTTTCCTCTCCTATCATGTCATATTAAAGGGAGCAGTAGGGCAGTTTATTCTCCTTCTGTTGAGAATGACAACCAGGGGTACTATGTATGTACCTATGTAGCGTTGTCTACATAATTTGTGGGGCCCAGTGCCCAATGAAAATGTGGGGCCAAGCAAGGGCAGGCAAGACAAATCAATCTCCCCTTCCTATGGGCCACCATCCCAACCTACGGTTGACCAGGCGACTCCCAGGTATTGCATCCTCTGTGCTATACACACCCAGTACCTGCCTCCATGGTGAAAGAGAGGCTTGCCCTCTGAGTCACCCATCCAACATGCTGTGGCACAGCCAGACTATGGCTGATTCACCCTCACCACGTCCCTCCTCAAAACACTGCAGACACCTGCACCTGATCCTGACCTTCCCCATGCCCACACTCAGGCCCCAACGGGGGTGGAGGGAATCGTAGAATGCGGGCTTCTCCCTACCAGTATAACCCAGTTGTTGCCCTGGGTGGAAGGTGGCAGAGGTCAGGGGTTGGGGGAAGAGTGGTTGGAAGGCTGGGCAAGGCTCAGGGAACCAGAAGCTGGGGAGTGGGCTACCGAGATAACCTCCCATGGAGGCAAGGGGGTGGCGGGAGGCAGTACTATGTCCATAAGCTGAGCTCCAAGTCCCTGGCACATGCTACACTTTCCAACACTTACAAAATACAAATTCAAAGATAAAATTATTAAGAATTTCAAAATGGCGGCTGCAGACTATTAAACTCCAAGTACAGGGGCCTTCTGAATGTAGTACCCTGTGCAACTGTCTGGTCACACGTCCATGAAGTCAGCCCTGTGCCTGTGATGCAGTGAAGGAAAGAAGAGTCATCTTTGCCCTGGCTCCTCAAGACAATGTAGTACATGGTAACTCTAAGAGGACACAGTTGGAGTGGAGCCACATACCATGGAACAAGGTAGCTGTGTGAAGGCAAGGTAGGAGGATGATTGGGCAGGATCTGTCACCACCCTAGGGCTCCCTGAGAGAGAATCTGGTGTCCTGCTATATGCGGTAGGGCTCAGAGTAACAGAATTTGTAGTAATGTGAATTTGAATGTAAATGTGACTGCAATAGTATTCAAAGGATGTTCAGATTGGAACTCTGGTGACACTTGTGCCTTAATCTCTTCTAGTAGTCTATTTAGCTCATCAGTGATTGAGATCTGCAAAGATTCTTATCTGTTTCTGAACTCCCTGGTATGTGCTTGTCACTTGGGAGTTGCTCAGCAAATGTCAGCTGAATGAATCAATGACTGAAGAATGGAAAATAAGCACCCACACATGTTCAAACACCACATACAATGTAAAAAAAAAAAAACCCAGTTAATTCAATCTAGTTAATATTCTAACTAATAGTATGAAAATATTATTTTTTCCCTTGCTAAATTATGGGGTTCAGTAAGATTTTGCAGGTTTGTCTAGGAAGAGAATCATTTTTTTCTAATGCTGTTTCTAGGAAGCAATTCCTTTGAGAACCAAAAAACAAATGTCCAAGTGAAATTTTGGAACATTGATTGGATTCACTTGGAGTCTGCATGTGTGTATAAATGAAGGGTTGAATTAAGTAACCTACACTAATAAAATAACCAGGCATCAAATCCCATAGCTACTTAGTATCAAATAATATGATTATATGTGTTAATTTACGCAGTGCTAAAAGTCTTTGTGGAGAACTTTTCCATACACTAGTTACAGTAACAGGATAGAAGTAAACTGTGAATATTGGGAAACTCTGCTGCAGAGGTAGATGGTTCTGGGAGTCTGTATACTGGATCTAAGAGTTCTGGGTGACAGCAGTGTCCAAGATACTTCTTTCTCTAACCCATCTCTTAATTCCACACCTAGGGAGAAAGTAAGGTAAAGATGCTAGATCAAAATGTTGGGAAAAGAAATTTGGATTCCTCCTTTTCTCCTGCATCTTCCGGGACTCCACTTTTGAGGCTAATGGCAGTCGCAAGGACTCTTCCTGGAGTTCACTTCTCAGGCCTTTGTTCCCTCAGATAAAAATGGTCCTAGGAAAATTCCGAACTTGGTGACGTTTCTTATCAATGATCTCCGTCTCCCTTTTTTTCTCTTATCCTGACTTGGCTCCCTAGTTTTTTATAACTTTTCTAGTATACCCTATCATACTCTCGAGATGTAGAGGATGGAGCACTTGACAAGGAGTCAGGAGAACTGTGTTCAATGTCAATTTCCGTCACTTTCTGATTATTTAACCTTGAGGAAATCACATTATCTCCCCGAACCTCCATTTCGTCATCTGTAGAATTCATATATTGATGCATATCTTGTGAATTACATATGTTTATAACATAAAAGCAATCCAAATGTAAACATACATATGAGATTTCAAGGATGGATTAAGCTTTATGGATTAGCCTTTCTATTTTCATATTAAATTTAATAGAAATTATTATCTTTGCCCCTTGGCCAAATAAATGAACATCTCATGGTAGAATTCTAGAAATAATCAGGTGTGTTTTTGTGATATTGGAATTAGGAAAGGGGAGATTGCAAAATGCGTGTGACAGCCTACTTAAATCATTCATGATGGTTTCCTGGCTCTTAAAAGTTCAGATTCTGATCTAAGCATGAAGATCTTTTTATCAATACTTTAATGATGCAACCAAATTATAATGAGGGAACCAAGGAATTCACTACCTCCACTCAATAGTCCCAGTTCATCTGTTTTGCACTGATTGATTCAAGAATTACATTTTGTTGTGTGGGAAATGGTTAGTGAGCAGTTAGGAGTGATCTGAAATGTTATTTATTTTAATTAAAAAAAACGACTAAGGATGATACTTTCTGCCATTCCTATAGCTTATCCGTATAAATGATGTTTGGGGGTTTGCTGTTATGAATCTTAAAACCAAAACTCATTCTTTGATGTCTGTGATAAAAGACTCAAATGCAGTAGCATTAGTATAAAAATTTGTTTAAAAGACAGTGTGATAGGTAAATAATATATTTAAAAGTTAGAAAAAATGGGAGGTCAGGTTATTTGAAAGATTTAAAGTTAGGGAATAATTCCTGACCAAAAGCATACCACAAAATAATCTCATAATTTCCTGATTGAAGTTCCATACAAATGCCTAAACTTGTTTCTCTTGACATAACGATTTATTGAATTGTAGAAAAAAAGTCTACTCCCATAAGAAAAAGACTAAACCTTAAATTAAATGTTAAATTATTATTGATTTACCAGCTATACTTAACCTAATGAAGTTGTCTATTATCTATGAAGCTGCAAAAGTATTTAAGTTGTTTTAAACACATTTTAATTTCTTTAATAGTGAAAGAAAGAGATGTATAACTTAATATTGGGAATTCATTCACTGCTCCATGTATGGGTCAGCAGGAAAGGCGGCACACTCAAATGGGTGATTAATGCTAGTTTAATAAAGGGACTACTTACAAAGGTGGAAGATGGGTGAAGGGAACCAGCAAGGGCTAATGAAACCAGGACTAGCAATAACAGGAGGCACTTACTGCTCTAGACCTGAAGGGGAATGGCCACAGCAACCCAGAAGAGGTGTCCCTGTTGCTTTAGATGTAGCTGCAGTTCCAGGAGAGAGCTGCCAAACGAGACTTGTGGCCTCTGGTAGAGTCACAGAACTACTGCCAATCTGCACCCTGACAAGGGCTAGCCAGGGCAGGAAAACTCCACCCTCACTCTCCTTTTGCTAATCTCTCCCTCTGGCCATTCAATGTGAAGTCAGAGGGAGCCTGTGCAATTCATGAATTTTATCCCCCAGACACAGAGCTGTATGGAGGAGAATAGAATGAGGGTATGGAGGGAAAATGAAAAATGTCTTGTGTACTCAGCGTTCATGATATTAAAAATGTTTCTCCTTACAATAAATTAAAATTTTCCCTGATTCATATGTCACTTTGATTATCTTTAAGAAAAAATAGACTAAGACATAACTTCTATGCTTCAGGCTGAATTTTTCAAGTACATTTCAGTGTTTGCTCTTTGTCTCTGTTTACAAATATTTTAATTTTTTCCTATATAAAGCAGAGGTACTACTGGACTCTCTCCAAGTCCTCCAAAGACGCTTTGTGCAACATTAATTTTGAAGAGTACTCAGTGTCACAAATTTGGTAATATTTAATGGCTTCAATGATAGATAACCAGGAATTTGCTAGGTATTCGTTTTTCTTTCTTCTTTTTTTTTCTTTTCCTAAATGGTTGTGTTCAGTAACTCACACATATACAAATCTCAATTTGGGTTATTTATTTTTTTACGGGGCTGAGAGATGTTCTGATTTTTTTCAGAACGAAAGGTATAATATAAACACGTGCACTGAATAACAGATTTGTTTAGATGAGTTTAAAAAGCTAATTACCTTTGATGATTTATTGTTGTTCTGTCTTGTTGGAAACAAATCATGGCTAGATTACTTCCCTTTAAGGGTATATTAAGAGGACATGAACAGAAAAAAAACAAAAACAAAAACAAAACTACTCACTAATTTTCAGGTGAAAAACATCTTCCTTGAATTTTCTAAAAATTAAGAAATGGAAATGATGAATTTCTTGAACTAGAAAACAGAAAACATACTTCCGACCTCCTTGTTTGTTCTCTCTGATGCCTCTTCTAATTCATTAGGTTGCTTTGTGACTAACACATAGCAGAGACAAAGAACCTTATTTGACCTCTTCATCCTTGTCTAAAGTCATAGTTCTCCCTGACAGCTGAGGAATGACTAACAGCACTATTGTTTTCTTTCCTTGCTTTCTGAGAATCTATTTCTGTTTTCCTTTAAACTTTGATGTGAAAAATCTCCACCTCTGTGCAGTTGAGGGCTGTAGTTATAAATAAAATTTGACAAAATGCTGAATAGAAAATTAACAAGAAAATGCAGTTAAAGTTGTTTTTATTGAGCCTACATTTGGTGAGAATGGAAAATGCAAAGATGGGTTTTTGGCTCTCAAATACCTCATTCCCCTTGTGTCCAAGGTAGAGTCTACTTTTCTTCTTTTTTCACATTCTTGTTCTCTTATTTATTTATTTATTGTGCTTTAGGTGAAAGTTTACAGTACAAATTAGTTTCTCATTCAAAAATTTAAACACAAATTTTTTCGTGATGTTGGTTGCAATCCCTGCACTGTATCAGCACTCTCTCCATTTCCCTTTACATCCCAGGTTCCGTGTTTCCATTTGTCCAGTTTTCCTGTCCTTTCCTGCCTTCTCATCTTTGCTTTTGGGCAGGTGTTGCCCGTTTGGTCTCGTATACATGATTGAACTAAGAAGCACATTCCTCACGTGTGTTATTGTTTGTTTTATAGGC
>NW_004444141.1:3990782-3991783 GCF_000243295.1 Trichechus manatus latirostris
AACAATTAAAAATGTAAGGTTTAGTGACTGAAACCAAGATGCTATAAGAAGTCCCATGTTCCTGTTCTCACAGAGAAAAACAAAACAAGCAGAAAATGACAGTAGCTTTGTTGGAACTCTGGTGAACAGTCAGTAGGATCACAGTAACTCATCGAAGGCTTGACAGAATGGAAGAAGACTCCGAGGCTTCTTTTGATACTAATTTGAGCACCATTCCTGCTCCACTCAGCAGCCAGTTTGAAGCTGCAGCCGTATTTCCCAGTTTTGGATTTTGAGCCATAGTTTTAGAGTGATCAGAGTGCACTTTATTAACAAAATATGGTGCTATCCTGTTCGAATCGGTTGAGTGACTACCTAAATGACCAAAGCCAAGTGTTTGTCTCTGTTCATCCATCTTGGTGGTACCTCAGGGTGGAGAAGCAGCAGGCCAGCCTGAGGGACTGTACGATGAATTGAAGAGTCCATGGCCATCTGGGGAGAAAGAAAGCACTGAGGTGTCAGGGTCAAAACCCCAGGGAGAATTTCCTAGGAAAATTGGGGCATTTAAAGACACTCAAGTGTGTGTAATTCGGAGAGCCATATGCATGCCCAGGGCAAGATATGTGCCCAGAAAAACCTGCAGTAATCTATAACTATCTCCAGACCTCAGGCGGAATGCTCAGCTCAGTGTAAACCCGGCTAAAGACTGCCCCAGCATAAAGCCACTCTGCAAAGACCGTGAGAGGGTTCTTTTTCCCCAAATGTTTTTTCTTCTATTTGTTTCTGCAAAAATAGTTCGGAAAAGTCACTAAGATAACAGACTATCACAGCCTTCAATAACAGAAAAAGAGAGGAAAAGAGAAAGGAAGAGAAAGAAACTAGCAAACCCCAGGAAAGAGGGGAGAACTTGAAAGTCACATACCAGAGAACCCTGATAAGACCACATGCTGGTATCTCTTCAGAAACCATGGAGTCCAGAAGTCAGTAAGATAACATATTCAACGTGCTGAAAGAAAAAAAAA
>NW_004444141.1:4017642-4018978 GCF_000243295.1 Trichechus manatus latirostris
AAACATAACTGTTGTTGAAAGAAAGTCTGTTTAAACATTCTAAGCTTTCATTCAACTTTTACTATTTCTCACATTTTCCCGATCTACTTTTAGCCCTTAAAGATTTTATCAACTGGCTTTGGAAATCACAAAGTCTCTGCTCAGCTGACCAATTCATTGATATAGATATAACCTTAAGTGTCTGGCTAGGGTTGGAAACATTTTCCCAGGCCATTTCAGGTGCGTCTCACTGTGATTTCTGTCTGACCTTGGAGGCTGGGGACTGAGGAACTCACATGTTGTCCCACCTCTCTATTTTTTGACTCATGGTAGAAGACAAGATTAGGCCATTCTGATTCATTTACATACGTTTAAATTGATAGAGGCATTTTGAAAGGCTATCTGCCCAGTAACTAACAAAACTCGTTGGCACTTTTATAAATGAATCCATCGATTCTTGGCTAGGGAAACTGGGGACTAGGGGTGTCATTCCAATTCATTTACATACATTTAAATTGATCTAGGCATTTTCGAGGCAAAAGATAACTAATTTCTTTCCCTTTTATTATTCTCTTGGAAAGCAGTTTTGCTTTCTCTTTATCGCAACCTTTTATCTATCCAGTAGATACCAAAGCCTTTTAGCAACTTTTTTCTAGGCTTGCCTCCTTTTTCATACTCTGGAACTGTTAGTTTTACTTTAAGACAAAATTATCCTTTTCTTTAAATAAAACACATTTTATATAATGTCTAGCTTAAGTTACTTAGAAAGGCTTTGTTTTTATGATTGACTTAAACAATCATAAGACAGACACAAGACACAGTTTCTCTTGGATGAGGAAAGAACTGAGGTTCTAAGCCTTACAAAAACAGCAATTCTCAGCCATAGCCTCTAACCTGATACAAGACAGAAACTTAGGTACAACACTCTAGGCCAGAAGCAAGTTCCCAGAACAAAAGGAGATAGAAAGACGACATAAACTCACACAAAACAAGGATATGGGGATTCTAGTTTCTTAAAGTGTATATAGCAGTTTTTGGTAAGATCAACTCAATTCAACAGAGATAACAGATCTTAGATAAAACTTATTAAATTGCCGGAGCAACAGATGGAGGAATACTGTTGTGATTCTTTATTGAGAAACTGTATCATAAAACAGGTATGGAGCTACCACTTCTCCCTGCAAATATGGCAAAACAGAGCACTATTTTCTAGGTTTTTTCTGAGCCACAAAAAGAAACCTAACTTCTCGGGGAACATCAACTGGCATGACACAGCTTATAAAGACAATGCTCCACATTCTACCTTGGTGAGTAGTGTCTGGGGTTTTAAAAGCCTGTGAGCGGCCATCTAAGATAC
>NW_004444141.1:4020077-4023387 GCF_000243295.1 Trichechus manatus latirostris
AAAAGTCTAAGAAAGATTCTCCTTAATCAAACAAATGGTTTTTCAAACAAATATGCCGAACGAAACTTAAGATAACATAAGAAAAAGAACAAAAAGAACAAGCAAAGTTTCATTTTCCAAGAGCACTCATCCCATCCGTGTCGAAGGGATGTGGAATGCAAATACTTGGCTCTGGCAGATAGGACCTCTCTTTTTGCCAGCTTCTGCCCCACAGTCCAGATCTCCTTGAGGTCAACTGGATTCATGGCTTTAGAATCCCCGCAGCAACTAACTCTTGTAAGGTGAAAACACCACAAAGTTTAGTACAGCAAAAAGAAAAGCTTTATTTGGCATATATTCAAAAAGGCAAAAGTAGGAAAGGGACAAGCATGCTGCCAGAGCCACGTCTGTCTGAGTCTCTGTTCCCAGTTCTTAAGGATGCATTTTAGCAGCCTGCATTTCAAGATCGCTTGAACGTTCTCCATTCTCTAGATGCACACACCTGCATACTCACACAACTTAATCTGGTGCACCAACTTAACAGTACCTGAGCCTTTTATACCCTCAGCGGTCAGTTCCTCTCACCTCTTAGGACTCTTCTAAGGCCTTACCTAGGAATTACCCTGTTACTTCCCAAATAACCTCAGATTCTTAATGCCCTCAATGGTCAATTTCTCCTGCTTCTCGGGATTCTTCTATGGCCTTACCTAGGCACTTAACAAACACGTGCGTTTCATGTCTCTCACAAAGCCATCGTTTGGATCCCATGTGGGGGATTGGCTTTCAGAGCTGCTCCAAGGTCTTTAGGAGAGATCTCCTGGTGGTGCCAGACATCAGGGCTGTTCTGTTTTCCAGTCCACCTCAGGAACCAAGCAGATAGCTCCTGGCTGGCTTGCCAGAAACGTAACTGGGTGGAAACCCCAGGGTCTTACTCGGAACGACTCGTATTGGCCAATAAATTAGAGACTGAGGTGGAAGAACAAGAAAGTCACCTTTATTTCGTTGTACAAGGAAATGGAGTCAGTTGGAGCTACTGCCAAGACTACTCCCCAAGGGCAGGCAGGTAAGTTACTTTCAAAGGGGTTTACAAGTAGGGAGTTCATACAAGTTACATCAGCAACATTCTTAATCATACTACACAGATGCAATAGGGTTTACATATAACTTCCAAGCAAAAGCAGGATTCAAATGCAAAGCCGAGGGAGGGAGGAGCCCAGCAAAGGAACTGATTTTGCAATGCAACACTGTAGGGGAGGAAGCCAGGTAAAGAATACAGCACTGTGGCAGTTTTGTCTCATACATACACTGCCTTTTTATTTTTCTGATATCAAAAGCTCATCTCATCTCCTAAGGAAATTTCCTTGGTTTGTGCCAGCTTAGCTTTCTATGATTTCCTCAACGATGGGCTCTTGTAAATCTCTTAATTTCATCCCTTAATTGTACACTATCAACTGGTTTTGTCTCCTCAACTTGATTGCAAGTTTAGTGATGCAAGTATCATATCTCATGTATTTTTTCGTTCTTTTGCAGTGTACAATAGTATCTACATACAAGAAATATCTTGGTATGTTGTTGTGGGCAAATAGAGCAAAATTCATTTCTTTTTCTTCTGAGTTTCTGTAATACTTCATCTCAGGAACTAGACCTTGTACTGAAGTTATTTATACATGTCAGCCTTCTGTAAACAATTAAGTTTATTCTTCCATTTGCAATCACTCTTAGAGCAACTATCCAGTGTTAGGCTGTGTGCCAGACAATGGAGAAAACAAAGAGCTCACAGAATCACAATGGAATGGAACGGGCTTGCAGCAGGCATGTGGAAAGCACTGTTGGAGCTCAGAGGAGAGGGCACTAACCTTGTTCAATGTCGGAAGGACATACTGGTTGAGCCGGGTATTCAAATAGGAGCAAGACCACCAGTGAAAGAGACAGTCATTGTTAGGTGCCGTCGAGTTGGTTCAAACTCATAGAGACCCTACATACCGCAGAATGAAACACTGCCTGGTCCTGCTCCATCCTCATAATTGTTATTATGACTCAGCCCATTGTTGCAGCCACTGTATCAATCCATTTCATTAAGGGTCTTCCTCCTTATCGCTGAACCTCTACTTTACCAAACATGATGTCCTTTTCCAGGTATTTGTCCCTCCTGATAACATGTCCAAATACATGAGACGAAGTCTCGCCATCCAGGCATCTAAGGAGCATTCTGCCTCTACTTCTTCCAAAATAGATTTGTTCGTTCTTTTGGCAGTCCATGGTATATTCAATATTCTTCGCCAACACCGTGATTCAAAGACATCAATTCTTCTTCAGGCTTCCTTATTCATTGGAATATGAATATGCATATGAGGCAATTGAAAATACCATGGCTTGGTTCAGGTGGAACTTAGTCTTCAAGGTGACATCTTTGCTTTTCAACACTTTACAAAGGTCTTTTGCAGCAGATTTGCCCAATGCAATGCATCTTGATTTCTTGACTGCTGCTTCCATGGGAGTTGATTGTGGATCCAAGTAAAATGAAATCCTTGACAACTTCAATCTTTTCTCCGTTTATCGTTATGTTGCTTATTGGTCTAGTTATGAGGATTTTTGTTTCCTTTATATTGAGGTGTAATCCATACTGAAGGTTGTGGTCTTTGATCTTCATCAGTAGGTGCTTCAAGTCCTCTTCACTTTCAGCAAGAAAGTTTGTGTCATCTGCATAACGCAGTTTGTTAGTGAGTCTTCCTCCAATCCTGAAACGGTTAGGGTAAGGATATTTAAGTAGAAGTAGTAACTTGTGCAGGGGCATTGGTGGTTCATTGGTAGAATTCTAGCCTTCACTGCGGGAGATCCAGTGTATTCCTGCAGCCATGTTTTTCATGCACAGGTACCATCTGTCCCTCAGTGGAAGGCTGCGTGTTGCTATGACACCAAATAGGTTGCTTCCAGACAAAGATGAACTCGAAAGAATGGCCTGGCAATCTACTATTGATCAAAATGGTCCAATCCACAACCAATCATGGGGATGGTTCAGGACCAGGTGGTATTTTGTTCCTTTGCGCGTGGCGTTGCCATGCTGCTAACAACAACAGTAACTTGTGCAAATGCATACACGTGGGAGAAAAAGTATGGGGTTTTTAGCGAACAGCGAGCCATTGGATGAGAAGAGAAAGAGAAGGCTGGAAAGGTGGGTTGGTATAAGCATATGATCATTGATGAAGATATTCTGATTAAGGCATTCCCCAATCTAGGTATGTATTATTACCAGGAAAACTAAAAATGAAATGTAGGCCTAGGGTCACAGCTCATACCTGGTGATCAGAATCATCAAGGGTGGAAACAAGAG
>NW_004444141.1:4024525-4028881 GCF_000243295.1 Trichechus manatus latirostris
AACAGAAATATAAAATAATCAAATGCTGTTGTTATCAAAGAGAAATAGATTAGCTAAACAAGAGTATGTAGGATGCCAAAATGAGCTCATCCAGTGGTTTAAAAATAATGTTACTCTTTCATTTTCATTGTGAATTATGTCGTGCACAGAATAAAGGACACATAACACACATGCACAGTTTAAAGAATTATAACAAAGTCAGCATCTGCAGACCCACCACTGAGCTCAAGAAACAGAAGAGGCACTACCAGCATTTTTGAAGCCCTCTGTGTGCTTCTCCCCAGCGCATTCCACTCTACACCTCAGAGGTAACTGCTTCCCTGATGTTTGAGTTAATCGATCCGTTTTCATTTTCTTGTAATGTCAGAAAAGATTGTTTAGATTATCTGTTTTCAGCCTGGCAGGAGTGGAATCACACCAGTCCCTTATTTTCAATACTCAAAGAGAAAGAGAGAAGCATAATTGCCTAATTAATTCAAGTTTGACATTTCCACTGAATGTTTTGGCCCCATAGAGCCGCCAAGAGTTCTCCCCAAGGATGGATGAGTCATAAAATCCTTCCAGTCTCAACATCCTTCCATGATAGTTACTGACTTGTGTGCACAACTCCTGGGTATGCACTTTGAATAATAATAAATGTTCTTGATTTAAACCATTTGGATTTAACCTATGGATATAATGCAAAACATGAGCATATGCTATAAAGGTGTTTTATAACAGAAGTTTATGTATCACTTTTTTTCTTATTTCAGAATTAAAGGCAAGCACACATAATTGCATTTATATAAATCCATAAATAATACTTACTTTCTCCAATAGTATGGAAATACCAGTTTAGCATACTTATTCATGATTTCAGGAGCCAAAGATAGCACAGAAAAAAATTATTGCTATTTGGTCAGTCTTAATCCTCCAAGATAATGACATACATATTCTCATTTTTGCTCCTGCTTGTACCTTACTCGGTTGCACAGTTAAAAGCAGTATCACACTGGTTTAATAAACCATACTGTGACTGTGATTCCATATGTGCACAATTCTATAAATATGCGTACGTATCGATCTCTGAATTTGTGTCAGCGTGCAGTCATTTTGGTTTCAATGAAATAGGGGCAAAAACTGCTTAAAAAAACAACTTATTTTTAGTAAAAACTGGCATATCTGCAGTTTAATTAAGCATTTCTTTGACATACTTTGTAATGTTAATAATAATTATTTTTAATATGGATGATTTCATTTTCATATTTAACTTTTGGTACTCATATGTAAGTAACTGACTTAAGAAATATAATGCACACTTTTAAGGTGCTTGCAATATCATGGAAGACATAAGAGAAGTAAATAAATTAAGTGAATATAAGATCTAAATGAATGGGCATGTGAAGCATTAATAAATAGAATTTACTTATAAGAATATGAATGAACCAGAACATCTCATTGTCTATCCATGCTGAATTAGAGTTTGCCCAATTTATGATGTTCATTACTGAAATACTTCGCTCTCTTGTTTTTGGAAAACAGGATATAAACTATTTAGTTTATATTAATGAATTATATAATGTATATGTCTATACGGTGTCCCTGGGTGGTGCAAACCCAGTTCTACTCCAACACATATGGGGTTGCCATGAGTCAAAACTGACTCAGTGTCAACTGATATATATGTGTTAACCTTGTTGCTATCAAGTCACTTGCGACTCATAGTGACCCCATAGGACAGAGTAGAACTGCCATGTAGGGTTTCCAAGGAGTGGTTGGTGGATTTGAACTGCCAACCGTTTGGTTACAAGTCAAGCTCTTAACCACTGTGCCACCAGGGCCCCTCTGATATATATGTATACATATATATAAAAGGAAATATGTATAAAATGTATTATACACTTGGTCAACCTTTGGAGAAGAAATATCACAGCAATGTTGATCTGACATATTATTATAGTATCACTTGAATATACTACAAGTTACAAACCAATCACTGGATTATTATAACCAATTCAAAGCTATAGACAATTAGATGCCTTATTTCTGTCTATGTAGTCCCTGGGTGGTGCAAACTGTTAATGAGGTCAACTACTAATCAAAAGGTTGGAGGTTCAAGTTCACCCAGAGGTGCTTCAGAAGAAAGGCCTGGTGATCTACTTTTGAAAAACCAACCGTTGAAAACTCTATAGAGCACAGTTCTACTCTGACACACATGAGGTCACCATGAGTCAGAACTGACTCCATGGCAAGTGGTTTGGTTTTTGGTTTTTGTTTCTGTCTATGTCACTGGTTTTCTAAATGCCCAAAAGCTACTGCTGAACGTTAGCCTCCCAACATTCTAATGAAATAGGTTTATCAGAGAAATATCCTGTGACCCAGGATAAGAATAGCGCTCTTGTGATAGACAACATGGGCTGAAGCCCAATTCTGTTATTTATAACAAGTTGTATGAATTTTGGAAATTAGTTCCAATTTGCTGTGCCTGTGTCTTATCAGTAAAGTGATTTTTAAAAAGTTGGTAGTTTCTACCTCATAGGGTTGTTGTGAGAATCCAGTGAGATCCTGCATGCCAACCTCGTACAAAAGAGCCCAAGCCACACTAAGCACTGAAAACCAGCCAACTTTATTGTCAGCCCAGTGACACATCATGGTTTACAGGGAGGCAAATGAGCCCAGAAATATTTCACTTGAGATATAAAAGGATATTGTGAGCAGACATGGGTTAAGTAGCAAGTGCCCCAGAGTCCTTGATCTTAGTAATGGGCCCCTTCTCTAACCATCTAACTATAGTTCTGAGAACGCAGCATTGAACTCCTCACAGTACTGGCGATTATGGCACTCAGAATTTAAAAATTAAGCTCTATCCATGTTTTATTTACTCAGTACCAGTTAAAAAACATTTAGGTCTAACAATTTATCAGAATTTACGTCTTAGCCATTCTTTCATGTACGATATTAACCTGCAATACAAAGTGGAAGCTCAAAAATATGTTAGTTGAATGGTTAAATTTCTTAGTCACGGTCCATCTGCTTTAGCATAATGAGCAATGATCTGAGAGCATTCCTCATTTCTTGATCCCATTGTCCCACAGAGAATTAGGCCAACCAATGTGTACGTATTAAAGGCGTTAAGTTTTGCATTTCTTATTCATGTCTGTACAAAAATTCTGGAGCTCTCTCTGAACATCACATCATTTCAGCTTGTTCTGTATAGTAAGTACAGAGAGAAGACTTGTCCTTGAGCTGAACAGCAGAATTTAATGACATCATTGTGTTGCTCTGGAGACGGCATTCATTATCGTCCGTGTCCAACAGAGTGTGCTGGTGTACTATACCACAGTAGCAATTTAGAACAGTAGTCGCACGTCATGTTTACCTCAACTATTTAGTTTGCTTGAAATAATTGAAGTGAAGGATGATAGTGTATTCCTTAATGAAAGCACAAAGCCTTAGCAATGTTAACCTTATATAATGCACAGATATGTGCAATGTGAATAAATATATATATAAAAAGAGAGAAATGCAAACGATAATTGAGCTTTCTTTTTATATGGGTTCATTACTCAACATCCCACCCCATGGATGTAAAATTAAAGCCCTCACTAATTTGTATATGCTAAAACTGTACACTCTTGCTCAATTCTATCTAATATTTTAAGCTTTGTATTAAAAAAGCATGTACTGTTGTGTTTTCATAGATTAGAAAGAACTCCATGGATTCACAGTATTCTTTCTAATTTTATTTCAACTACAATGAAAACTCCCCAAGGATATGGATAGAATAATATATTCAACACATACAATCCAGTAGTTATTTTTTTAAATTAGCATAAACTAAAATACAAAACTCTTAGCAGACAATAAAAAAAGACAGACAAAAATCATATATAAAATACCCCAAATGGCTAATTTTTATTTTGTTTTTAGCGTTCATGTATTAGTCCAGCATTTAGATGACTTCAGTTACAGTTTAGGAGCAAGTGTCTTTGTCATTTGGTTATTTTCTGTGTCTGTGTGTCCTATGGGATATTGGCCACAAACATGGGTAAATAAGAATATACGTTGAAGCAACTTGGAGAACTTGGTACTCCAGACGGGTCCAGGAACCTACGATTCCGCCCAATATGGCAACAATTTTCAACTCAGATGCTGTAGTAAACATTTGTCATTCTTTCTGGATTCCCAGTATCTGAATTCTTTTCCTATATTTGCAAAAGTATTGTGAGACTTTATGTGTCTTGCAGGGAGCCAAATCAAACTCATATTATAGAAACGGAAAATGCGAGAGGCTCACTTTCCCATCGGTCTGTGCACGAGGGCGTTGAAGCTCTTCCGATCACACGCACCTGCCCCAGAGACTGATTTGGGAGCAGG
>NW_004444141.1:4029282-4038187 GCF_000243295.1 Trichechus manatus latirostris
GCAGGGAGCCATGGCCGTGAGGTGAATACAGCAGGTGGCTAACCTCGACCTTGAAACCACTCTTCAGGTGAACTTGGAGCAAGTTCAAGGGCAGAGCCTGAGAGGAAAGACCCTGAAATTAGAAAACAACATTCAGCATAGATGATGTGAGACAGGACTAACGCACATAAAAAATGTTTAGCAGAACGAAAAATGAAAAGAGGAATATAAGTAGCTTAAATACCATATCTAATGGCATGAATTGTGTCCCTTCAAAATTGAGTTGGAATCCTAACTCCTATACTCATGGATGTAATCCCATTTGGAAATAGGGTGTTCTTTGCTATGTGAATGAGACCATATCACTGTGTCTTAAACTTAGTCACTTCTGAGTTATAAAAGATCAGATGAGACACAGAAGCAAGCATGAACAAGGGGAAGATAGATGCTGCATGAAGATCACCCAGGAGCTGAGGCACGCCAGGGCTACGGAAACAGAAAAGGATTTCCCCCCAGAACATACAGAAAGAGAGCCTTCCCCTACAGCCAGCGAGCTGAATTCAGATTTCTAGCCTCCTAAACTGTGAGGAAATAAATTTCTGTTTCTTAAAGCCACTCTCTGTGGTATTTCTGTTACAGCACCACTAGGTGACTAAGAAACATTTTCTCATTGCCAGTTCTCTGATGTGGAAGACTGAAAGTATGTATCAAAATCCCACAGAAATTATGTCCAACTTTACCAAACGTATTTTCAAAGTAAAGGGCAGATGGTTCTCAATAGTTTGTGTATATTCTGTTAATAATCTTTGCAGGTTTTTTAGTTAAGTGCTGAATTAAACGATGTCCCAGACACTGCTATAGACATGATAAGAGTTAATACTAGCTGAGTGCTGGCTATGTGCCAGCCACTATTCAAAGGGCTTCAAATGACCTTCTGAACTAGGAACAATTGTTATCGCCATTCCGTAGATGAGAAACAGAGGCAGAGAATGGTTCAGCAACTTGCCTAAAGTCACCCAGTCGGGAGGCAGTAGATCTAGGAAATCAGTTATCCCCCAGAGCCACTCTCAATTTTTGACCTTCCCTCTCTGCCCAAGGGAGCCCTGGTTGCTCAGTGGTTAAGAGCTCAGCTGCTAAGCAAAAGGTCGACCATTTGAATCCACCAGCCCATCCTCGGAAATCCTAGGGGGCAGTTCTACCCTGTCCTACAGGGTCACTATGAGTTGGAATCGACTGCCAGAGAGAGATGTGGATTCTGTGAACTCTACCTGACAATGGGGAGCTGGTGTATCTAATTCCTAAAGAATCTACACAAATTATTTATGTGACACTCCAGAAGAAACTGGACAAAGGGTACATGTAGAAAATTCACGGAAGAGGGACTGCAAACAGCTCACATACTTAAATTTTAAAAAGTTAAAACTTAGCAATAATATAAAAATACTAAAGAGTCTACAAAAATATGATATACTTGTTCACTTGTAAATGTCACAGAAAACAATAATTCGCAATATTGATAGACAACTTTCATACTCAAATGTGGTCCCATGTAAATAAACACCATCTTTCACAGAACTCTCATTTACTTCTGTCTCAGATGCTGCACAATCTTCATATACCAAACTAGGGAAATTCTTCAAATGATATCCCTTCCGCTAGTTGTCCATTCTCTAGCTACAATGCATGAATCCAAGTTCATCGAAATAAGAATAGCACGTATTCTATTCTATAGCATAAAACTACCAGATCTCAGTCCTCCCAAATCCCCTCATTTCTATATGCCATAGTAAACATTCCCAATATCATGGTGATCTCTGGGTTACGATGCCATCCGATGGAGAGCTACCCTTACAAAGCACGCTGCGATCCCTCTGTGAAGTCTTCTTTCTCCAGACACAGTGCTTTCTAAAAAACAAAGGGAGAGGAAGGAAGGAAGGAAGGAAGGGCGCCTTTTGTCCTGAGCGTTTCTTCTTCCTCTGCAATCAAGTCACTTCTGATTGGCTCAAGTACAAACAAGCTCAAGGTATTTCTTCAGACATCTTCTGTCACTGAATTGTACTTCTCTTTGGAATCTGTGTTCACTGAATCTGATTTCAAAACGGGCATCCCTCTAGCTTCCCTAGAATGCCATTTACCTTTCCCAAGAAATAAGACAGTGAGGGTGAGGTCCTTCTGGTGGCCCAAAGGACTGTAATTACTCCCCGTTCATTCCCCACTGCTAGCAACTTTGGGGTAAGGAACAAACCGTTGCACCTGCCCCTCTGAAGCCAAATGGTTTGTCTACATAAGCAGCAGGGCTTAAGAGATAGAATTCCGGCTAACAATCCCAGGCTGGCCCCCCGTGTCTGACTACCCCCCCCTTTGGATGATCAGGAGGGAAAACTTGCATTGCCCTCTGTGCGGTGAAATACACAGCCCTGGAATATGAAACCTGGTAGGGGAAGATCCTCCAGGTCCTTCGTCCAAGGTGCAAAGAGAGGGGGCATAGTGGAAGTTTTCCATCCTGCCCAGACAGCTTTTGAGCCACGGAGGACTGCTTGTGATGGAACTTTCCCTATTGTACACTGTCTGTTGTCTGTGAGTAATTAAAATGGCTTTCACTATTGCCAACACTGTGTACAGGTCTCCTGTGTTTGACTAGATCAGGATAAATGGATATAACACCCATGGACTGGTTGGTACCACTAGGTGGAATTCTCATGCCAGTACTCTGATGGGTACTTGGGATCTGGAGACAGCCTTTAAGGCAACCTGTGTGTGTAACACACCTAGTTTCCCAAGAGGTGTTTTGGGTTCTTGTCATTTACAGATCTACTTACTGTGACATTGGGTTGATGTTGTCAAGTAACAATGACCATTAATGAAATTTGCCAGCTGTGACAGCTCCTACCACAGATATTTTCAATTAAGTAATTACCTATGTAGAGGGTCAGTGAAAAAGAGGAAGACCCTCAACAAGATGGATTGACACAGTGGCTACAACAATGGGCTCAAGCATAACAATGATTGTGAGGATGGTGCAGGACTGGGCAGTGTTTTGTTCCATTGTGCATAGGGTCGCTATGAGTTAAATCTGACTTGACAGCACCTAACAACAACATATAGGTATTTCTTATCCTTCATTCAGTTCTTCTGTGTGTATACACCAAGAGTTTTGTGCAGTGGGGATATTCTGGAGATAGATGAGAACTGCTGGCCAATTAGAAGGAATGAACAACATTAGGAAGTGTTGGATAATTCTGGATCAGACAACATTCCCTAAGATGAACAATATGGAAGAAAAAAAAAAAGAGAGAGAGAGAGGTTTGTTGGGGAAAATGATAGGTATATTGTGTTCTGAGTATGCTGATTTTAAGATCCCTGTGATGTTATCAAGGTGAAGATACTAACAGGTATTTGGATGTGAAATAATTTATTGTGGAAAGAATACGGATTTCAATATCAGACAGAATAACATTAAAATCTTGGGTCTGCTACTCACTACCTGTGGTACCCTGATTGGGTAACTTAAAAATGAGATTTGATTCTCTCACTATTAAAAAAAAAAAAAAAAAAAAACCCATCTAGTGGATTCCAGCTCATAACAACACTACTACAGATGATTAATATTATGTGTTAACCTGGCAAGGCTATGGTGCCCAGCTGATTGGTCAAACACTAGTCTAGATGTTGCTATGATGGTATTTAGAGATGAAAAACAATGAAACAATGAGATATGAATAAAACGTAGTGAAGTTCTTGCAGGATGATACTGATACTATTAATACTAAATATAGTAAATTTCAGCTTGTTTCTCTTAAATGATTTTACATACTTATGAAATAATTATATTTTAAAATATACATGGATTCATTTTATTTTTATATCTTATATACACATAAATAGAAGTCTTTCATAATTTTGTATGTTGGCCTTTTATATCTGACAGCTTCAGATGAGATACATTTCTTTTAAAAGTAAGACAGATTTTGATATCTTAATTCAAAGATGTTTCATTTAGTATCCATTTGGAGTTAATTCTGTGAACAATATCCTATTTGATATGAAATTATTGAATTTGGCTTCCAATAAAATCCAGCCTATGGTAACAAAAGAAAAAGTGACATTTTGCTTACCTGTAATAAAAATTTGTTTTCTGGCCTGGAAAAATATACTATCAATATAAACTTTGAAATAATAAAAAAACTAGTTTAGTCAAATAGTGTAGGATCTATTTTCCCCTCTAGATTAATTCTGAAGTGTTATTTACATTATTTTTGTATTTTATATGTATTATTGTTTGTGTTTAATATCATCTATATATACTAGAACATATTTTATGATATATATTGTTATATATGTATTTAACACTATTTAAGTTGTATATAAAACATAGAAATGAGAAGTACTATCTAAGGCACCTTCAAACTCCCCTGGGGTTACCAAGTGGAACAGAGATTCTACCAGTGGATAACCAAAAAAAAACTTTTTTTTAAGCAACTAAGTTATGTTTGGGGCTAAAACAAACAAATAAGCAAACTTATTGCTGTAGATTTGATTCTGACTCAAGACCACACAGTGTGGGTTGCCCTATAGGGTTTTCTTCAACACTGTATAGAACTGTGTGACCCATAGGCTTTTCTTAGCTGTAATCTTTACAGAAGGAGATCACCAGGCCTGTCTTCCAATGCATCTCTGGATGAGTTTGAACCACCAACCTTCTGCCTAGTAGCTGAATGCCACAAAATCATTTTCTGAAGGGACATGAATACAGGAAAGGGAATAATTTGTAATATGCCACAAAAGTTATCATTCAATTTTCTCACTTGTAGTAAAATGTGATTGGCTATCACCATTAGACTTGCCTTTAATCCCGGGAGGAGGAAACTAAAAGGGTCAGAACACCTGTATGTTTTGAGGCAGTCAGGTGATAGTGTCAATAGGACTCGCCATGGGTCTCAGAGACCACCAGGGCCACCTGTTTGTTCCAGCAGCATTTGCCAGCTCAGACGTGCAAGGTAGCTAGACTGTTCAAAACAACTCCTTATTTAGCATGGGACTGAACACAAGGCAGGTAATATCTGAATGGTATTTAGCATTGCCTTTGACAGGGAATAAAAGAATTAAAAAAAAAAAAAAAGCAACAGCCAAAAATAACAAAACCTATCAACTCTGAAGCATTTGGAGTTCTGAAACTTTTATCTCATTGTGCTTAAAAAAACCAAAGGTCTAGCCCCAAAAGCTAGTCTTCTCTAAATTTGGCAAGTTCTCAAATGACCATCACTTAGAAAAATTGTAAAGTCAGTCAAGTATATTTTAGAAGCTCCCATTTTTCTTCAGTGTACACCAATATGTAAGCTTACAAGGGCAAAGGTCTTGTTTATCTAGTTTGACTCTGTTATGAATTAAATTGTGTCCCCTTAAAAGATATGTTGAAGTCCTAAACTCCGTACCTGTGAACGTGCCTTTGTTTGGGGCAATAGAATTTTCCTTGCAAATGTTATTAGCTAAGTAAAATAATGCCATACTGGAGTAGGGTGGGTCCTAATTCATTCTGAGTGGTAACTCATAAAAAAAGGAGTTACACATACAGAGGGAAGACAGACACAATGTGACCACAGAGATGCATGCAACTATGAGCAGCAAAGGAATACCCAGAATTGTCAGAAACTAGGAGAGAGGCATGGAACAGTTCCTCTCTCAAAGTCCCCAGAAGTAATCAACACAAAAATAACTAAACAATTAGAAATTATACAAAAACAGCAACTAGAAATCCAAAAGCTAAACAACAAAATTTCAGAAATAGACAACTCAGAAAAAGGTTTCAGGGGCAAATTTGAAACAATGGAAGACAGAATCGGTTAGACTAAAGATATATCCATGGATGACACTTTGTTTGAGGAAAGTCAGAAAAGAATGAAGAAAAATGAAGAAAATCTAAGAATTACGTGGGACACAATCAAGGGCAAAATAGGCACGTGATCGCTGTTCCAGAACACCGGGAGAAAATGGAAAATGCAGAGAAGATTCTTGAAGATTTTCTGGCAGAAAAATTCCCAAATATCATGAAAGATGAAAAGCCGACCATCCAAGATGATCAATGAACCCCATATAAGGTAGACCCCAAAAGAAAATTACCAAGACATAGCATAATCACACTTTCCAAAAGCAAAGGAAAAAAAAAAGAATCCTGAGAGCATCTTGAGAAAAACAAAAAGCCACTTACAAAAGGAAATCAGTAAGACTAAGTTTTGATTGCTTGGCAGAAACTATGCAGGCAAGAAGGCAATGGGATGGCTTATATAAAACCTTGAAAGAACAATACTGCCAACCAAGAATAATGTATTCTGCAAAACTCTCTCTCACATACGATGGCAAAATTAGGACATTTCCAGATAAACAGAAATTAAGGGACTTCTTAAAAACCAAACCAAACTTACAAGAAATATTAAAAAACCAACGAACATTAGAGAACCAACAACGTCAGACAACAAATGGAGTATAGGATTCAGGACAGCCAGATACCAACCTACATAAAGAACTCTCAATAATAAAACAAAGCTAAAAGACTTCAAACAGGAAAACAGAGATGTTAATCTGTAAATGACGACAAAACCAAAACAATAAGAGGGGGAAAAATGGTGTAGATAAAGAATTTAAAATGGAGAGGAAGTCAAAGCAATATCAAGTAATAAAAGACTGGTTCAAACTTAAGAAAATAAGGGTAAATTTCAAGATAACCACAAAGAAAATTAACAAACCTACTCATCAAAATAAAAAAGAAGAAAAACATAAAGTCTCAGTAAACACAAAATCCATAATAACAAAAAAAAAAAAAAAGAAAATCTACAAACAAAAGGAAGTTGGCACAGAAAGTAAGAGGAACAACAACAACAAAAAAATCAGCACCACAAAACAAAACAAAAACCACACACACAACAATGTGACAGCAATAAAATCATACCTATTGATAATCACATTCAATGTAACCTGCTTAAATGACCTGTAAAGTCATAGAGTGGCAGAATGGATAAAAAAGCATGACCCATCAATATGCTGTCTACAAGAGGCACACATTAGAGAAAAAGACATAAATATATTAAAAATCAAAGATGGAAAAGAAATATATCAAGCAAACAGTAACCAAAAAAACAGCAGGAGTGGTAATACTAATCTCAGATAAAATAGTCTTTAAGGCAAAATCCACCATAAAAAACAAGGAACGACATTATAAAAGGATTAAAGGGACAATTCACCATGAAGACATAACCTTAATAAATATGTATGCATCCAGTGACAGGCCTCCAAAATAAATAAAAAAAACTCTAACAGCACTATAAAGAGAAATAGATAGTTTTACAGTAATAGTACAAGACTAAAACACACCACTCTCTGAGAAGGACAGAACATCTAGAAAGAAACTCAACAAAGATACAGAAGATCTAAGGACCAAAATCAACCAACTTGACCTCATAGATGTATATAGAACATTCCACTAAACAGCAGGAAAGTATACATTCTTTTCCAACACACATGGAACATTCTCCAGAATAGACCACATTTTAGGCTCCAGAAACCAAAAAATAAAAATAAAAAAAGCCAAATGCATTGCTGTCAAGTCGATTCTGACTCATAGTAACCCTATAGGACACAGTAGAACTGCCCCATAGAGTTTCCAAGGAGCGCCTGGTGGGTTTGAACTGCCGACCTTTTGGTTAGCAGCTGTAGCACTTAACCACTATGGTACCAGGGTTACTCAGGCACCAAAGCTAGCTTAAATAAAACCCAAAACATCGAAATAATACAAGGCATTCTCTCTGATCAAGCCATAAAAGTAGAAATCAGTAACAGAAAGAACAAGGGAAAAACAATCAAATACATGGAAACTGAATAACACCTTGCTTAAAAATAACTGGGTAACAGAAGAAATCAAAGAGGGAATAAAAAAATTCCTAAAATTAAATGAGAATTTGGTAAATGCATTATACCAAAACCTTTGGGATTCAGGAAAGGCAGCGTCAAAGGGCAATTTAAAGCAATAAACTCACATACCTAAAAAGAACAAGGGGCCAAAATCAAAATGTTAGCCCTACAACTCAGATAAATAGAGAACAGCAAAAGAAGAACACAGCCACCAGAAGAACGGAAATAATATAGATTAGGGCAGAAATAAATGAAATAGAGAATAGAAAAACAATAGGCAGAATCAACATGATCAAAAGTTGGTTCTTGAAAAGATCAACAAAATCCACAAACCACTGGCAAAATTGACAAAAGAAAAACAGGAGAGGAAGGAAATAACCCAAAAAAGAAATGAGATGGGCGACATTACAACAGACCCAACTGAAATGAAAAGGATCATAAGAAAATACTATGAAAAACTGTCCTCCAACAAATTTGAGAAGCTAGAGGATATCAACAAATTTCTAGAAACACACTTCCTATCTAAACTAACAAGCTGAGATAGAAAATCTGAACAGACCCTTAACAAGTGAAGAGATTGAAAAGGTAATAAAAAAAAACTCCAAACAAAAAGAAGCCCTGGCCCAGACGGCTTCACTGGAGAATTCTACAAACCATTCAGAGGAAAGCTCACACCAGTACTACTCAAACTACTTCAGAGCACAGAAAAGGAAGGAATACTCCCGAATTCATTCTATGAAGCCAGCATAACCCTGATACCAAAGCCAGGCAAAGACATTACAAAAAAAGTAAATGACAGACCAATATCTCTAAAGAATATAGATGCAAAAATTATCAATAAACTTCTGGGCAATAGAATTCAACATCATATCAAAAAAATAATGTACCATAACAAAGTGGAACTCATACCAGGTATGCAAGGATGGCTCAATATTAGAAAATCAATTAAGGTAATCCACCACATAAAAAGAACAAAAGAAAAAAATCATGTGATTATCTCAATTGATGCAGAAAAGGCATTCGA
>NW_004444141.1:4039291-4040042 GCF_000243295.1 Trichechus manatus latirostris
GATCAAAGACCTAAACATAAAACCTAAAAAGATAAAGTTCATGGAAGAAAAAATAAGGACAACACTAGGGGCCCAAATACATAGCATAAATAGAATACAAACCATAACTAACAATGCTCAAACACCAGAGTTAAACTATATAACTTGGAACTCCAAAAATCAAACACTAATGCTCATCAAAAGACTTAACCAGAAGGGTAAAAAGAGAAGCTACAGACTGGGAAAAAAATTTGGCTAGGACATACCCAACAAGGGTCTAATTTCTAAAAGCTATAAAATGCTTCAACATCTCAATAACAGAAAGACAAATAATCCAATTAAAAAATGGGCAAATTATATGAACAGACACTTCACCAAACAAGACATTCAGGCAGCTAACAGACCCATAAGGAAATGCTCGCAATCATTAGCCATTAGAGAAATGCAAATCAAAATTACAATGATATACCATCTCACCCCAACATTACTGGCACTAATTAAAAAAAAACAGAAAATAGCAAATGTTGGAGAGGTTGTGGGGAGTTTGGAACTCTTATGCGCTGCTGGTGGGAATGTAAAATGGTACAACCACTATGGAAAATGAAATGGCACCTCCTTAAGAAGCTAGAAATAGAAATACCACACAGTCCAGCAGTCTCACTCCTAGGAACACATCCTAGAGAAATAGCTATCACATGAAAAGACATATGCATACCCATGTTCATTGCAGCATTATTCACAATAGCAAAAAGATGGAAACCACCTAAGTGCC
>NW_004444141.1:4056179-4057135 GCF_000243295.1 Trichechus manatus latirostris
GGCACCTTTGAAGCTCTAACGTCCCATCACCAGGTGGTTAGATCTGTTACTAGGTATGTGAGCTCAGGAGTCTGCCCACTCCTCCTGTATGGATTCAGTTCAGGTGCCCCAGAGCTAGACACCAAGTTTATGGTGTAGGCTTTCACTTACCATCCTAGACAGGCATGGGTGATGGGTGTAGGTACAGGCATCTGGCAGTAGCAGGGTGACACACTCCGAGCAAGGCAGGGGGCTGGCTGACCGCTGCCCCCAAGCGTCCAGGAGGAAGGTGTGTCCCTGTTCCATAGGGTTCCTAGGTGGGTGGGTTTTGCAGCTGGACTACGAACATCCAGTAAGTCTGGTCTTTTTATGAATTTGAGTTTTTTCCTACATTTTTCATACATTCTAACTGGGACCTTCTATTGTGTCCCTGGTCAAAACAGTTGTTGGTGGTAGCCAGGCATCATCTAGTTTTCTGGTCTCAGGCAAGAAGAGGCTGTGGTTTACGTGGCCATTAGTCCTATGGACTAATTTCTTCCTTGAGTCTTTGATCTCTTTCACTCTCCTTTGTTCCAGATGGAAGAGACCAACAGTTGTACCTTAAGTTACTGCTCTCAAGCTTTTTAGCCACTGTGCCACTGGGGATCCAAGACAGCCTCTATATTCCAAATAGCTAGGATAGTGCTTGATAGCTCAGATACTAAAAAGAAAAATTGTTAAATGAATTAATTAATGAAACAAACTTCTTTTTGATTCTCAAGAAGCTGCTATTATTGTCTATGTTTTGATTTTATGACAAGATCCAAAATCACTCAAGTAAATGTGTAAATGCAACTCGACCTTAAAAATGCCAGTAAATTTCGTTTAATCATTAAACCAGCACAATCCACATTTGGCTCATCCTGCATGCACAGAAGAGCCAGCTGTGACTGTTAGTTGACCTCAACAGAGGATGCAACAACAGGTGGAACCAATCA
>NW_004444141.1:4057847-4059199 GCF_000243295.1 Trichechus manatus latirostris
AACAAGATAATTAGAATTAGATATAAATATGTTTGCCAAGTTGTCCTCTTAAAATAGATTCACAGAGCACAAAAACATATTTAAGCCAGTTTTATGATAATTTTCTCATGAATTTAAAACAAAACTGAAGCATCAAACATTTGCGTTCTGTCTCTGGCACTGCAATATCTATTAAGTTCTTGTGAAAAGCTGCGGAGTGGTTTTAAATTACAGGAAGGGATCTGAGTTCCTTGTTTGACTAATGAGTCATCCATCCACGGAGGTCTAGACGACAGAGCGTAGGGGAGGACTATTTTCCCCATATTAATAGATAATTTCAGGGACAATGTAGAATGAATCAATGTTCACGTTTGGGACAAAAAGGAATCTACATTTTTGCCTTAGATAAAAACATTTTTACAAAGCCAAACTATCTGTATTTAATTTTTAAATTACAGCTCACTTACCATATTTTTACTCCCGGAGTAGTGCAAACCGTTACTGTGCTTGGCTGCTGACTGGAAGTTTGGAGGTTTGAGTCTTCCCAGAGGCACACAGGAAGTCAAGCCTGGCGATTTCCTTCTGAAAAATTGGCCACTAAAAATCCTATGGAGCACAATTCTACTTTGATACACATGGGGTCACCATGAGTTGAAGTTGACAAGACAGCAACTATTGGTTCTGTGTCACCATAGATCCCCGATTCCTTTTTATTGTTGCCCCGTCACATGTGCACATAGACAGACACAGCCATGACCATAGAAGAGCTTACAGGTTCTACTCTGTGAAGTAATAGTATTCTTTTCCAATATCAAACTTCTTTAATCACCATTTCCTCATGGTACTGTTGAGCAACTTTTTATTGCTGCTGATTTTAAGCCCTATTAACACTTATTAAACAAAGTCTTTCAAGTTTAAAAGGTAGCTTTGATTTTTCAAATCACATACAGAAAAGAATGAGCGAAGTGGAATTTGGTGAAATTTACTGGAAGTTTCAGAAAATTTTTTTTACAGATAATGATAATAATTAAAATGTTAAAATAGCTGATGTAATTAAATATTGAAATGGAGAAATGTCAAGCAGCTATTCAGCTAAGAGCATATTTCTGTGACATTCAAGTTTTTAAAAGCAAGTTCCATATCCAAAGAAATATTAGGGTTCATCTGTCTGGCAGGAAATGTTTGTGTTTTCTGACTTGGCTGGGAGATAACAGACGTCCCTCGTCCCTCTTTCGGAGCCTCGTAACTCAGCTGGCATTGCCTTGCCTTCAGAAAGGGCTCATAGACCCCAGAATCTCAAGGCTGAGCTACATGACATGACACTGCTTCTCTTGGCCATTGCTTTTTTTTTTTTTTAATTCTGTGCCTTTGCC
>NW_004444141.1:4061154-4105111 GCF_000243295.1 Trichechus manatus latirostris
AGTAGACTGGTCCTTTTGATGCTGATGTGGAGGAATGTCTGCATTGCATGTTCATCTAAGAATGTGTCCTTGCATTGCTCTCCCTTGAAGTCCCATCTCTTGGACCTTTACCAGCACAGCATCTTCTTATGGAAGATGAGGGGCAAAGAAAAGAGCAAGGGAAAAGCCAGTGTAAGAATTGAGAAATGGTCGTCCCTGGGTTCTCATACAATGAGTGAATTGTGTGCCCTGTAAACAAATTAGATACACCAGTATCAGACGTCTAACCCTTGTAAACTTAGAGGTATCTTATGTTGTCATTGTTGCTGTTAGCTGCGATCAGTTTGGCTCCAACTTGTGGCGACCTTATGTACAACAGAATGAAACACGGCCCGGTCCTGCACCATCTTCACAATTGTTGATACGTTTGAGTCCATTGTTGCAGCCATTGTGTTAATCCATCTCACTGAGGGTTTCCCTCACCTTCACTGACCCTCTGCTCTACCAAACATGACATCCTTTTCTAGCTGTTGGTCTTTTCTAATGATGTGTCCAAAGTAAACCAGTCAAAATCTTGCCATCTTCGCTGCTAAGGAACATTCTGGTTGTACTTTATGCACTTTCTATATTCCCTATTGTGGTGAAATGAGTTCCTTTATGTGGTCTTGTGTGTTGATCCTTTGGAAAAACAACTTGAGAAATTTTTCCCCTAAGCCCTGAGGAGTTAACTTTGCCCTAGTTTTCTACCCTGGAAGATTTATTACTTTTGTCCATGTTGATTGACATTTCCTGGGTAAGCTGTAAACAACTTGTGATTTGATACTTTTTGTCTGGCCCTGGGCTGCAGCCTGCGCTGTGATAGGTATGCACCTTGCAGGGATTGGTCAATGTACTATGCAAATGAAATGACTATAGACTATGCAAATGAAGTGACTATAGCCTACTATGCAAATGAAGTGTCTGTGGCCTACCAAGAAGGGATTGGTCAGTTTATGGCTCTGGTGGGAGGGCCATGCCTCAAAATTGATGAGGAGTTTGTGTACATATGCAGCCAACCCCAAAGAAGGTTTTGAGACAGGAGACAGGAAGCAGAAGCAGAAGGAAGAAGAGAGAAGAAGCAGAGAGAGAGGAGGCAAGGAACCTCCTAACAGAGCTGTAACATGGGTCAAGGATTGTACCACTGAAGACAACAACAGGCCCAGAAGGGGCCCTGTGGCAGAGTCGACAGCAGGGAGGCCAAAGGCAAAGAGATCTGTCCTAAGGAGGCCTACAGGAACCTGTCCTGACGTGGCCTAGAGGAGCTTGTACTCAGGGGGCTGAGAGGAGCCTGTCCTCAGGGGGCTGGGAGGAGGCCTGTCCTCAGGGGGCTGGGAGGAGGCCTGCATGGCCAAGAGGAGCTGAGAGACCAGTCCTGCAATGAAGGAGACTTCACCTACATGCTTGCTGATCCTGATTCTAAGTTGTAGCTTGTTGATCCTGATCTCGAGTTATACCCTGTTACTCCCCTAATAAACCACTTAACTGTAAGTATGGTCTGTGAGTTTTGTGTGGCCATTGCAACAGATTATTGAACCAGAAGAGGAGTAGAGAGTGCCCTGAGAGGGATGGCTGGTGTCAGAACTGGTAAAAAGGTTGAAGGATGGAGCTATGTCTGACCTCAGAGAAATCAGCTTTGGGCTAATCCTGATCATTATCTAAAGTTTGACAGGTTCTGATGCTACTACCACTACTACCGTTTCACACCTATATTTATTTTTATTTTGCAACCTTTAGCTTTGTGGTAAAGGTCTTTAAAATATCCCAGCCTATCTCCGGAAGCTGAGAGGAAAAAGAAAAAAAAAATTCTGGTTTTGCTCCAACTTGTGTTGGAGAGAGAAGCTGTCCTAGTTACTATTGCTGTATTACAAACCAACTTAGAACTTTGTGATGAAAAACAATAATTTAACTATGCTTATGGGTTTTGAGGGCCAAGAATTCAAACAGGACACAATGGGGATGGCTTGTCTCTTGTTCTATGATGTCTATGGACCTTGTTGTGAAGACTTTGTGATTGGGGATGACATAACTAATGGATAGAGGCTGAACACAACTGCAGGCTCCTTCATTCATGCATATAATACCTGGGCTGGGATGACTCAAAGGCTAGGCTTAGCCAGGGCAGTAGCTTTGAGCACCTACACATTGACTCTCCATGGGGCTTGGGCTTCTGACAGCTTGGTGCCGGGTTCTGAGAGGGGGTGACTGGGCAGCGAGTGTTCCAGGACAACTGGAAACTGCACAGCTTCTACGTCTCTTCCACAGATCTTTATTTTCACATTCCTTCCAGAGGAGTGTCAGAGAATTGTGGGCCTGCTTTAAAACTGCTCTAGAGCTGGGTTATTGTATCCCTTGGGCATGAAACCAGTCGTCATCAAGCGGATTCAGACTCCTGGCGACCCCACGTGTGCAGAGTAGAACTGAGCTCCATAGGATTTTCATGATGTGAACTTTCAGAAGCAGATTGCCAGGCCTTCATCTGCTGCACTTCTGGGTATATTTGAACTGCCAACCTTTCAGTTAGTAGACGAGAGCTTAACTGTTCGCACAACCCTGGATGGTTACTAACCAAAAGATTGGTGGTTTGAAATCCAGTGGCGCCTTGGAAGAAAGGCATGATGATGTGCTTCATAGGCACACAGCCAGGCAAACCTTGTGGAGCACAGTTCTACTCTGTAACATATGGGATCACCATGAGTTGGAATCAACTCACCAGCAACAGGTTTTTTTGGTTTTTCTTGTTGTTTGGGGCATGTAAGTGAGATGGAGTAGAGTCTTACATTGAAAAGTGAACCCAAGGAAGAAAAGGCAAAATTAATTGGGAAAGAGGGGGGAGTTTCTTGCACAGATGCTTGTTGCTAGCTAAGCTGTATCCACCTAAAGTGTTCATTGCTTAAACTTTAGTTTTGTTTTACCTTACCTCTTTCAATTGATATATTAAAATCGAACTCATTACATTGTCTCCCTCCACTCCTACCCTTTAAAACTAGTTCTTCAAAGGGTGATTTCTGTCACACCACGCCCTCAGATCCCATCTTTCCCCTTCCTTGGCTGAGGGCTGCTTCATGGGCATGTCCCCTGTGCTGTAGCAAGCACAGGGCCCGTGCTGAGAAGGGCTTTGCATTTGGTTTAATGCTCTGCTGTCGCCATCTGAATATTCTTAGCAATTTTATCTTTGAACTTGTGTTTTGCAAGTGAAGTCCAGAGGGACAGTGGAGTAGGTGTGTGAGCAGAAGAGATCTTCTGGGTGGCGAGACACGTATGTAGTTGTGGTCCAGCAGCAGCTCGTGGGCACGGGCAGAGGGGCCAGCAGTTGTCCTGCGTGCATGTGCACGCCTTGTGGGGAATCCAGGGTGCCCTGCGGCCCTGCGGGAGTGGCTGGGTGAGATCTTGGGCCCCGATTCATGGCGGCAACAGTGATGGCAGCAGCAGAAGCAGCCATGGCTGCGGTAGAGAGGAGAGACGACATACAGGAGCAGTGCGAGGGCCCACCGTGGAAGGCCAGCTTGCCGGTATGACGCGTCCCTATGGTGTCTGCACAAAGATGGCACTCCAGTCTTAGCACTGGGACAGGAACTGCCAGCGCTCAGGAAGTTAACTTTGTCAGTAATTATCACAAAGTAAAAACGTACGTAGCAATAAAACATACCGGGGAGTTATTACCATTCTTTAAGAGTTTAGAATTTTTGGTTTGAGAAGTGCTGCAAATTGCCAAGCAAATATCATAGGCTTAGAAATAGAAATTAAATTTAAAGATTGTCACATTTAATGGAAAAGAACATATTTTCATATGAAACTTCAAATGGACCAATTATTAACAAGGAAGATATTTTTTAAATTACTTTTTCCTTAAAGTTGAGGCTACAGCACTAAAAGGCTAAGCAGGTGTTTTGAATTATATACAAATTACAAACCCATTTTTGGTTTCTTGTATGACCTCTACAAATTACAGGATGTGAAAGGAAACATTAAAATGCTATGGTATAAATTTACATTTAATACCGAATTCAGACTTACATGGAAATGATTTATATGAAGAGTGAAATATTTTTGGAAAAATTGATCCATGATAATCAACAGCTGTAAAACCCAGCCTGCTGCCACTGAGTCGAATCTGACTCCTAGGGATTCTATAGGACGGAGGAGAATAGCCCCGCAGGCTTTCCAAGGCTGAAAATCTTTATGGGAACAGACTGCCACATCTTTCTCCCACAGAGCGGCTGGTGATTGGAACCACCGGCCTTTCTGTTAGCAGCTGAGTGCTTACTAAAATGCATATTTTAAAATAATTTATCACAAATTTATCTCATTGCTTTTGCATACTATAAAATACTCTAAACTGCTCCAATAACAGTTGCATCCTCAGAAAAACTCTTATTAAAATTAAAAATTATCAACAAATTATTTGTGATTTTTCATTTACCAAGAGTAACTGATGCCACCTTCAATCATTTTGATTAAAAATGAAGTATGCAGTATTCTACAGTGAAAGTATAAAGTCCAATGATCTAATGAATAAATATGCAGAAAACTGATCCAGAAAAATCTTACATTCAATCAATGCATCACATTATAAAGTATTATTATTTATTGTATTATATAAAAGTATGACATCAAAATACTATTTTTTGCAGTCTGTAAGTTTATGTTCTTACTTATGTATTGATATACCCCATTATATTTTATAAGTAGTAAAAGATTTTTAAATGAAAAAGCTCTATGTTTTAGTACCTTTAATAGGGTTTTCAAGCTATGACATTTTAGAAGCAGATCTCCAGGCCTGACTTCCAAGGCGCCCCTGGGTAAGTTTGAACCACCAACCTTTCAGCTAGTAGTCAAGCACTTATCTACTTGTGCCACCCAGGGATTCCTATCTCATGCTTAGGAGCTGTTATTTATTCTCTATTCTTTGAAAATCTTAGAAAGATTTGAGCATAGTGATGCCATAATCAGAAAGATGTTTATAAAGAAATACTCTGACCCACTAAATAGGATGATTTAGAAGGGAAGGGAGATATAGTGCCCATGTACATTTATTAATGATTAACTTTCAAAATTCTGTTATTACTTTGAAATTTACCACTGTTTTCTTGAAAAAAAAAAAAAAAAACACCCAAGGAGGCATCATTTAGAAAGAACAACTTTATCAGAAGGCTTATAATTTTGCCCAGCAAATTGCAGCATATTATAAACTCAGAATAAATGACTCCTATTGAAATTTGTATGCTGGGACAATAATCAATGAAGCTGGACTATAATAAGAAGAACGTGGCATCAGGATTAGAAGACTCATCAACAACTTGTGCTAGGCAGATGACACAACCTTGCTTGCTGAAAGCGAAGAGGACTTCAAGCACTTATTGACGAAGATCAAAGGTTACAGCCTTCAGTATGGATTACACCTTAACATAAAGAAAACAAAAATCCTCACAAGTGGACCAATAAGCAACATCAAGATAAGTGGTAACAACATTGAAATTGTCAAGGATTTCATTTAACTTGGATCCACAATCAACTCCCATGGAAGCAGCAGTCAAGAAATCAAAGGACGTATTGCATTGGCAAAATCTGCTGCAAAAAAATACTTTAAAGTGTTAAAAAGCAAAGATATCACCTTGAGGAGTCAGGTGCATCTGATCCAAGCTATGGTGTTTTCAATTGCCTCATATGCACGTAAAAACTGCACAATGAATAAGGAAGACCAAAGAAGAATTGATGCCTTTGAATTATGGTATTGGAAAAGAATACTGAATATACCATGGACTGCCAGAAGAATGATCAAATGTGTCTTGGAAGAAGTACAGCCAGAATGCTCCTTAGAAGGGAGGATAGTGAGACTTCATCTTACATATTTTGGACATTTTATCAGGAGAGACCAGTCCCTGGAGAAGGACATTATGCTTGGTAAAGCAGAAGGTCAGTGAAACAGAGGAGGACCCTCAACAAGATGGAATGAGACAGTGGCTGCAACAATGCACTGAAACATAGGAAGGATTGTGAGGATGAAGCGGGACAGGGCAGTGTTTCGTTCTGTTGTACATGGGGTCAATATGGATTGGAATCAACTTGATGGCACCTATCAACAACATTGAAACACTAAATTAGTAACAAAAAAGATCCAGACAATCTAATGTTTCCTAAATGGGACATAGAGTTTCAAAAAAACAAACAAAAAAAAAAAGTGACTTCTGGAAGCTTTGGATGATTTGCTTAGGTTCTTATAATTTCCCGATGCCGGGTCTTCTATATGAAACCTTACCACAGTCTATTCAACACAGTTGCAATAACAACACTGCATTCAGAATAAGAGAGTAATTCAGAATAGAAATGGATCTGAACGCTCAGAAGTTCAGGTGAATGAGCTAGAAATGTTAGAGAGAGCCTCTACTCTCCAGCTCTAGGACTTTGCAGCTAGCTTTCAAGAAATCAAAGAGCCTTGGTGGCACAGTGGTTACGGGCTCGATGCTAATAAAAAGGTTGGTGGTTTGAACCCATCAGCTGCTCCATGGGAGAAAGATGTGGCAGTCTGCTTCCATAAAGATTACAGTCTTGGAAACTCTATGGGGCAGTTCTACTCTGTCCTATAGGGTCACTATGAGTCAAAATCGGCTCAATGGCAATGGGTTTGGTTTTTTAGGTTTTTCAAGGAATCAGTAAATTATCATACTGCCAGGTAAGGATTTGAAGGAAATGGTAGAATGGACACAGTTGTCTGCACCACAAGGTCTGGAGGTTGCAAGGAAACATCTGGAAGCTGCTGAAAGGTCTACCATGTCCAGGCATCTTTCTGTCACTCCCAAAAGAGAATGCTGTTTCTGCTTCTCTTATGCCTTCCCCTATCTCCTGCAACTGCTTGATAGGGGTTCTAGAAATTTCCCATGCGCCAGCTCCTGTGACTTTGGAGAGAGCATAATAGGGAGTGTGGTGGGGATGAATGCTGGTTTAAAGAAAGATCTTCACCTACATACTCTTCAAAGTCAGGCTAGTGATAAATGATCTTTGGCTGCAGTGCGTCGTATATTATAACCGTTTAGAGTAGTTTACTAAGATAGGCTTGCTAGTTGACAGCAGGGACCAGTTTATAGCAAGAAAGCAAGAGACATGCCAGGAAAGAGGTGCCCTGAGATGTACTCTTATCCAACTCCCACCACCAAGCCACAAGTTTTTGGTCTAATCTGGAATTTCACTATAGTTGGGAATCCTTCTGTCAGTAAGATCAGAACATGCACAAATAGGACCACACTAAACTACTCTATTTGGGAGATTATTTATTTATTTGACTAATATTTATTGTCTACTATGCTCCAGGCATAATGAAAAGTGGAAACGGAAAGCATGCTTTTTACAGCCATATAAATTCTTCGTCATTTGGCTATACTATCATTTACTTAACAATCTTCTCTTGTTAGACATTAGAGGATTTTATTTTATGAAACAATTTTGTACGTAAGTCTTTGTCTTCTTTCTAATAAATCCCTTAATGCCTCGATCAAACATCATTTGACTGAAAGGAACAAAAATTTGCTCAAGTGAAAAGGTAGTTTGATACCACTACACTCCCACTAGAACGGCTAAGATTTAAAAAAAAAAGGAAAATAACAAATGTTGATGAGAATGAGGAGAAATAGTAACCCTTGCCTACTACTAATGGAAATGTAAAATGGTACAGCTGCTATGGAAAATAGTTTGGTGGTTCCACAAAAAGTTAAACATAGAGCTACCATTCTTGTTATTGTTAGTTGCCATCGAGTTGGTTCCAACTCACAGAGACCCTGTGTACAACAGAACGAAGCACTGCCCGGTCCTGTGCCATGCTCACAGTTGTTGCTATGTTTGAGTCCATTGTTGCAGCCACTGTGTCAATACATCTCATTGAGGGTGTTCCTCTTCATTGTTGACCCTCTACTTTACCAAGCATGATGTCCTTCTCCAGGAACTGGTCCCTCCTGATAACAGAGCTATCACATGACCTAGCAATTCCACTCCTAGGTATATACCCAAGAGACTTGCAGGCAGATATGTAAAGAGACACATGTACACCAGCGTTCATTGTTCACGATAGCCAAAAGGGGAAATAAGCTAAATGTCCATCAAGAGATGAATGGATAAACAAAACATGGTACATACATACAATGGAATACAACTCAGTGATAAAGAGAAGTGAAGCTCTGATTCATCTTACAACATGGATGAACCTTGAAAACATTTTGCTGAGTGAAGTAAGTCAATCACAAAAGGACAAACATTGTATGATCCTACTTAGATGAAATAACACAAATCGGCAAATGTATAGAAAAAAATCAAAGTTTAACAGTGGTTACCAGGAATGGGAGGGTGGGGAAAAGAGGTAATCATTGTTTAAGAAGCATTGAGTTTCTGTTTATGGGGATGGAAAATTTGGCAAAGGATATTGGTGATGGTTGCACAACAGGATTGATGTAATTAGTGTCACTGAATTAAACACGTGAAAAATATTGAATTGGAAAATGTGTTATATATATTTTTACAATACAAATTATAGTTTCTAATGTGAAAAGCAAGTCTATGAATGATTTAGGAGATCCATACCACTATCAGTATGTACTATCAATTTTCAATTATTCATTGTTTGATTCTGGATTATGTTTGGTGAATTTAACATCAGTCTAAACTCAGCAAGATCAGAAAATAAATCTGCTGCAAGTATAAAGATATGTTTATAACAACAGATTCCACTGAATTAGGCAGAATATGATATTCTGAAGTTTAGATAATATTTTACAATCTTCAGAATCAGCTGTAATTATTTGTGACTAAGTGTTTGATTAAAAATTGCAGCCTTCATAGGCACCTACTTCATCTACAAAGTATGTGCTACAATTCCATTTTAAAACATGGAAACTATTTCCATGAGAAAAATTAATTGCTAAAATGTTGATTATTTGGAGCTGCTATTTGGAGTAGACAAAGAGTGTCCAAATATTTCTAGATTCTAACAAAAATCTTAAAGCTGTTTATTTCCTGATTTTAAATGTAATCTTGGCTTTATTTAAATTTGTAATACTTAATATGTATTTTGTTATGATTTAGTCATTGTGGATATTTAAAAATGTCATTAAACATAAGGTAGGCAGTGGCTTCCAAAACACAGTGAATGTGGGTTGATGTGCATAGCTTTTAGTGTAAATTTCTCATGGAAGCTAAAAAAACCTTCATGGAAGATAGTAATATTGCTCCAGCTCTGTTGGAAATATGGGAGCAAATAATAGACATAATCCCTTTTCCCCTAGAGTTGTTGGGTTGGCCTTTGATTGTCCCTCTTCCTGTTCAGGTATATTCACTGCATCTTGCCAGGAGCCATTCCTTTCCTGCCTTTAGACTTCACTCCATCAATTATGCACACCCCCACCCCCATTGCTTCAGCATCTTCTTTCAACGTATTGCCCCTCCCATCCTATGAGCATGCTCAAGTTTTTTGAATTATAAAACAGCAATCCTTCCTAGATTCTATCCTGTTCTCTCTTCTCAGCCAAACCTGAATTCTCTCTTCCACAGTCTCCACTTACTTATTTTCAGCTGTTCTACTTTAAGTCCCCAATATTCCAATGAATCAACAATGGTAAAGGTCACAGGTGACTTCAACAATCCCAGATCCAAAGAACTCTTCAAAGGGACTCTTTTCAGACACTCTCATGCTCAACCTCTCTTATGTTTGACACATATGACTGGCTATATTGCGGCTCTATATGCTTTTAAATGACACAAATCTTCCCTGGTTTTCATTCTACTGCTCAGATAATTTCTTCTCATTTTTATAGGCTCCTCCTTTACTGCCTTCTCCTTAAACTTGGCCTTTCCCGGGGTTCTCTCCTTGATCTGGTTTATTCCACTCACATCACCTAATATGATCTAGAGAACCCCAGGGGACTGGCTTCACTGAGATAGTAAACACTGTACAATTGTAATGCGTAATTTTGTTTACATGTGCATCTTTGCTGGGAAGAAGTTATATTCTCAAAGTGGTTCACCAATGAAAATGTAAAATCCACTAAATGCAATTCATTATCCTATTAAGTTCTTACTATCTTAGCCTTTTGTAATACCCTAAAGTCTGACTCAGCTCCACCCTGAGTTTTAGTTTAGATTTATACCGCTCAATTGGTCAGCAATTCATTTCCTCATTCCCTTTGGCCCTTTAAATATCCGTTGCTGTCAAGTTGGTTCTGACTCATAGCGACCCTATAGGAAAGAGTAGAACTGCCCCATCACGTTTCCAAGGAGTGGCTGGTGGATTTGAACCGCTGAGCTTTTGATTAGCGGCAGAGCTCTTAACCACTGTGCCACCAGGGCTCCCTTTAACCCTTTAGGTACAATCTTTTTCAAAAAGTATTTTTTGAATATCTAGATTATTCGAACTATCTCTTTTCTGGTTTAAAAGGTTCAAAAAGTTAAAAAAGATACATACTGTGTAGTAATGAATCACCCTTCTTTTTTTCTTTCTTTCTTGTTTCCTTTCTTCTTTCCTCCCTTCTTTGCACTGCTATGTCAACTCCCTGACCAGAGTTAAATAATATGTTTGCGTATGATACATATTTATGCAAAATATTCAAGTGAAAACAAATGGAGATTTCATGTGCGCCTGTACCCCTCTGTTGTGGAAACTGCATGCCAGTTGCCTGTTGGTATGTCAGCCTTCCACACTGACCAGCACCTCCCTCAAGGCCTGGGATAGCTTCATCACTAAAGTCCAGTAAGTAGTGTAAACGAAGAAATTAAGCCTGACATATTTTTCTTTTATTATATTTCTCAAATTGTGCAAAAAAGTTTTTTTTTCATTTGACATGACATTAGTTTAACCACTATCTGTCTTACAATATCAGATTGTCTTATGTTTTTTTATTAAATTCAAAAGAAATAATTACCCAGCTTCAGCTCTGACATGTAGAGTCTGAAAGTCATCTCCACTATCCTTACAACATGAAAAATGCTGACTGGAAAACGCTGAACAAACTGAATGTAAATGAATTACCTCGGACCCATCAGAGAGTTTAGGTCACAGGGCTAACTGCCATGCAGAAATCTGGAGAGACAGAAGAATACAGAATATCAAATCCAGATACAGAGATTCACAGCTGATATCCTTACCTGGAGCAGAAGTCACGGGAGGCATAAGCTGGTTGTAGCTGTTAGTTGCCATCCAGTCGGCTCCAACTCATGGTGACCCTCCCAAACCAAATCCCACTGCTGTTGAGTCAATCGTAACTCACAGCCATCCCATAGAGTTTCCAAGGCTGTAAATCTCTGCAGAAGCAGACTGCCACCATCTTTCTCCCATAGAGTCACTGGTAGTTTTGAACCACCGACTTTTCGGTTAGCAGTCGAGCCTTTTAACCACTGTGCCACCAGGGCTCCTTCATGGTGACCTCATGTAAAACAAAACGAAATGTTGCCTGGTCCTGCACCATCTTCACAATCATTGGTATACTGGAATCCATTGTTGTAGCCACTGTGTATTTTGAGTGCCTTGCAACCTAGAAGGCTCATCTTCCAGCACTGTATTGCACAATACCTTGCTGTGATCCATAGGTTTTCACTGACTGATTTTCAGAAGTAAATAGCCAGGCCTTTCTTCCTAGTCTACCTTAGTCTGGAAGTTCTGCTGAAACTTGTCCACCATTGGTGACCCTGCTGGTATTTAAAACACTGGCAACATAGCTTCCAGCATCATAGTAACACACTAGCCACCACAGTATGAAAAACTGACAGCTGTGTGGTGGCATAAACTGGTAGAAAGACTTAAGTGGAATTTTGATAAATTTCTGGAGGTTGAGTATGGACTACCTTGAGAGTGAGAATTCCTGGTGGCACAGTCTTTGGGAGGTCCCCACACATCTGTAAGTGTTACCTCCAGGAGCCCTGAGAGATTCTCATGGTCAAGAACCAAGAATAGTTGGATACAAGCAGGGAAAAGTAACCATTTTGTAATATACCAAGAGCTTTCTCCATAACAGAAGCTTACTCTCCAAGGGAAAGGACTCGACCAGATCCTTATCCCTTAAGGGGCAAGGGCAGTTAGACAGCTGCAGTCTCCTCTAGCCTTCCTGTTTCATCTCAGGGGAGAAAAAAAAGTTAAGAAATATTTGTGAACGTCACAGCTCAGGGAAACAGGCCCACTAAAAGCCTGAGTTTAATCATGAGACAATAGAATATAATCATTTGATTAGATTATCTTCTGTACACCTTAAAAATCATACAAACAGAGCTCCAGTATAATAACAGTGGATCACAACAGAAAGAGTTGCAAGACACAGACTCTATTTAACGAGTTCTTAGGACAAGGGGGTGGGGTGGCAAAACAAGGGCACCAGTGAATATGGAAGCCTCTGCCCCTACAGCTACAGCAAATAATAAAAGCCTAAAGCCGAGCCAGATTAACTTAAAACCTCATACCCTTGGCTTATTTACCACAGTTCTTATTACCTGATATATCATGTCCAGTTTTCAACAGAAACTTACAAGGCATGTCAAAAGCCAAGGGGGGTGGAAAAAAACAGTTTAAAGAGAAAAATCAAGCATCAGAACCAGACTAAGATATGACACAGATTTTAGAATTATCAACAAGGACTTGAAAAATCGCTATGACGAGTATGTTAAGGACTCTAATGGAAAAGTAGAAAACATACAAGAATAGATGCAAGCAGAGGCATGGAAACTCTAAGAAAGTATTGAAAGGAAAGGTTGGACAGTAAAAACACCACAACAGAAATAAAGAATGCCTTTGATAGATTGGACAAGTCAGAAGAAAGAATCAATGAGTTTGAAGATATGTCAATAGAAATTTTCCAAACTAAAATGCAAAGAGAAGAAAAGAGATTAAAAAATACAAAACAGAACATCCAAAATTATGGGGTGGTTTCCAAAGGTGTGACATGTACATATGTTGAAACACCAGGAGAAGAAAGAGAACAGAGCAAAATAATTATTTTAAGTAAAAATGACTAAGGATAATAGCAAAAAATTCATGACAAATACCAAACCACAGATCCAAGAAGCTAAGATAATACAAAATGGGATAAATACCAAATATTTACATGTAGGCATATCATGCAGAAAACCAAAGACAAAATCTTGAAAGAAGCCAGAAAAAAAAAACTTATCTGTGGAGGAACAAGGATGTTCTCTCTCACACAACTCCTATTCAACATTGTACTGAAAGTCCTAGCTAGTGTAATAAAACAAGAAAATGAAACAAAATGTATACAGATTTGGAAGGAAGAAGTCAAACTGTCTTTGTTTGCACTATATATGATTGTCTATGTAGGAAAAAATCTCCAAAAATCAACAATAAACTCCTGGAACTAAGTCCACAAGACACAAAGTAAATATGCAAAAGTCAATTGTTTTGCAACATAACAGCAACAAATGGAAAATTAAAAACACAATGCCACTTAAAATCACAACAAAAATGAAATATGTATAAATCTAACAATATATGTACAGGATCTATATGCAAAAAAATATAAAACTTTATTAAATAAAAGGAGACCAATATAAAGGAAAGATATGACACGTTCATGATTAAAGGGCTTAATGTCATTAAGATATCAGTCCTCCCCAACTTGATGTATAGATTTAAGACAAATTCTAATGCAAATCCCAGCAAGCTATTTTGTAGATACCAACAAACTGATTCTGAAGTTTCTATGGAAAGGAAAAGACTCAGAATAGTGAATACAATACTGAAGAAGAAGACTGAAGTTGGAGGACTGACACTGCCTGACACCAAGACTTACTTAAAAGCTACAATAATCAAGGCTGTGTGGTACTGGAGAAATAGTACCCACATCGATCAATGGAACAGAATATAGATCCCAGAAATAGACCCACACAGACATTATCAACTGATCTTTGACAAAGGAGCAAAGGCAATTCAGTGGAGACAGGATAGTCTTCTCAACAAACACTGCTAGAACAACTGAACACCCATATGAAAAAAAAAATCAGTATAGATGCAGTCCTTACACCTTACACTTTCAACCAAAAAAAAAACCTTAAAATAAGTCATAGGCCTAAACGTAAAATGCAAAACTTTATAATTTCTAAAAGATAACATAGGAAAAATTCTAGATACCCATGGATTTGGTGATGAGTTTTTAGATACAATACCAAAGCATGATCCACGAAAAAAAATTAAATTAGACTATACTAAAATCAAAAACTTCTGCTCTGTGAAAGACATTGTAAAGACAATGAAAAGGCAAGCCAGAGACTTGGAGAAAATACTGCACATCAAATATTTCTTAAAGAACTTGTATCCAAAATATACAAAGAATTCTTAAAATTAAACAATAAGTAAACAACTCAATTAAAAATGGGCAAAAGATTTCAAAAGACACCTTACCCAAGAAGATACACAGATGAAAAGTAAGCATATGAAAAAAATGCTCAGTGTCATATATCATTGTTGGACCCCAGCTCATGGTTACCCCATATACATTGCCCAGTTCTGAGCCACCCTCATGCTTGGTTGGGGATCAGACCACTGTGATCCACAGGGTTTTTATTGGCTGATTTTTCACAAGTGGATCACCCGGCCTTTCTTCTTAGTCCCTCTTATTGTGGACCCTACACTGAAATCTGTTCAGCATCATAGCAACTTGTAAGCCACAACTGACAGGTGGGTGGTGGCTGCACATGCAGTACATTGGCTGGGAATCAAACTCAGGTCTTTTTCATGGAATGCCTGAACCACCACCATCTCTCTGCTCGCTTCTCTGTTTTATATCTCAAAAGAGATTGATTTAAGACACAACCTAATCTTGTAGATTGAATCCTGCCTCATTAACATAACTGCCGCTAATCCTGCCTCATTAACATCACAAGAGGCAGGATTTACAGCACATAGGAAAATCACATCAGAAAGCAAAATTGTGGACAATCACACAATACTGGGAATCATGGACTAGCCAAGTTGCCATACATTTTAGGGGGACACAATTCAATCCTTGACACTGTCAAGGACTGATACTGAAATAATTAGCTCTGGGTAAAAAGTTGAGGCAGGGAAAACAATTCAGAGACCCTTGTGATGTGCCCAATAGATGTTTTAAATTATTGTAAAAATGGAAGCAATGAAGCAAAGATGAGAGATCGAAGAGGTTGACACAATAAGACCAGATCAATGATTGGCTGAAGAGTCAAAGAAGAAGTTAAAGATTACAGTAAAAGTTGAAGCCTAGGTGACTATGAGGGTGATGATATCTTTAAAAGAGACAAGAAATAGAGGGGAGAACCAGATTTTAAAAAAACAAACAAACAAGGTGTCCACTTTTAGATACACTGAGCATGCAGAGTTGGGGGGATAATGAAGTGGAAATTCTTCTCAAGCTGTTGGAAATGCAGAAGTGAGGTTTGGGTAAAAGGCCTAGCAAGGCCCATCTGTTACAGATTAGTCTTGCAAAGTCCTAAATCTTTCCCAATAACCAACCTCAATTGTGCTTTCTGCAAAAGACCATATTCTATATCGCTGTTTGTAATCAATCCTATACTCTGTTCCAATAGAACACTCAATATAATTTAGCATTTATGATAAACTCTTCTGATAGGGACTATAGTATAACAATTAAGAACATAGATTTTGGCATCAGACAGACATAGGTTTCGGTTTGACTCTGCCACTTATTAGTTCTGTAACCTTGATTAGGAGCCCCGGTAGTGCAGTGGTTAAGAGCTCGGCTGCTAACCAAAAGGTTAGCAGTTTGAATCCACCAGCCTCTCCTTGGAAACCCAATGACACAGTTCTACTCTCTCCTAGAGGATCACCATGAGTCAGAATTAAATCAACTGAAACTGGTTTTGTTTGGTTTTTGGAACCTTGATTATGTTATATAACTTTTCTAAATTTCTGTAAAATAATCTAATGGTAATATTGCCCTATATGGTTGTGTGCCATTGATTCCGACATATAGTGACCCTATATAACAGAGTAGAACTGCCCCATACGGTTTCCTAGGCTGTAATCTTTATGGGAGCATATCAAAAGCTCTTTTCTCCCACAGAATTGCTGGTGAGTTAGAACAACCAACCTTTTGGTTAGCAGCCGAGTGCTTAACCATTGTGCACCAGGGCACTTTATTGCCTTATATAAATCTGGAGATTAAAAGGGATAATACTTGAAGAGCACTTAGCTGCTATGACAAAAAAAACAAAAAACAAAAAACCAAACCCATTGCTGCTGAGTCGATTCCGACTCATAGCAACCCTAAAGGACATAGTAGAACTGCCCCACAGGGTTTCCAAGGAGCGTCTGGTGGATTCGAACTGCCTTTTGGTCAGCAGTTGTAGCTCTTAACCACTACACCACCAGGGTTTCCACTATGACAAATGCTCAGTAAATATTAGTTATAAGGGAAACCTCATACCACCAAGAAAGCAGCACCGGGAGCAGAGCGCATCCTTTAGACCCAGGGTTCCTGTGTGGAGAAGCTCCTAGTCCAGGGGAAGATTGATGACAAGGACTTCCTCTGGAGCTGATAGAGAAAGCCCTCTCTGGGAGCTGATGCTCTGAATTTGGAGTTCTAGCCTACTACAATGTAAGAGAATAAACTTCTATTTGTTAGAGCCATTCACTGGTGATATTTCTGTTACAGCAGCATCAGATAACTAAGAGAACTTGGTACTGAGAGAGTGGGGTGCTGCTCTAACAGATATTTAAAATGTGGAAGCGGTTTTGAAACTGTGAATGGATAGAGGACTCAGAAGGAAGTGAGGAGAATGTTAACACTGGAGATGGTGCAGATGGTGAGAAGCAGCAGCAGAGGACTGGAAGCAGCAGGGAACTGGCAGTGGCAGAGGACCAGCAGCAGCAGAACCAGGAGACCAGCATGAGGCAGCTCTGGAGCTGATCCACGGAGTGAGAGAGCTGATTGCCTTTGCACAGGAGGCTTCCTGGCAGAGTGGGGTGCCTCCAGGCACTTATCGGTGGAGCTACAGAACTTTGGAACGCTTGCCGCAGCAGGGCAGGCGTGGGCAGAGAGGCCCCAGGGGCCGAGAGGCCGAAGAACCAGGAAGCAGAAGCTAAGGAGACAAGGAACACAGGAAGCCAAGCTGCTTCAGTCTCAAAGGGTATGGCCATGACCTCTGGGGTTTCAAACGTGGAGCCATGGCCTTCGGTGTTTCTAAGGGTGGAGTCACCACTCCGATGGACTAGAAGGATGGTGCACCTAAAGCCGAAGGAGCAGAGCTGCTGTCCCAGTGGGCCTGGAAGATGGAGCTGAAGCCCAGGGCTGAGGGGTCTCCACTCAGATTCAGGAGACTGTAGCCAATACCTAGAGTCTGAAGGGCAGTACTGCTGTGTAAATTGTCTCAGAAAACAGAGGATTATTTTCAAGCCTTAAGGGCTAATGTAATGTGTTCTGCTGACTTGCTTGGAGCCTGTTATCCCTTCTTTCCCTCCAATTTCTCCAATTTGTAATGGAAATGTCTAGCTTGTGCCTGTTCCACCACTGTAATTTGGAAGCAGATAATTTGTATTCTAGATTTCACAGATGAAGAAAAATTTTTGGATTTTGGACTTGGAATTGATTTAAGACTTTCGCTATGACTTGACGGGGGTGAATATGTTTTGCATTTGGCAAGGACATGAATTTTTGGGGGCCAAAGGGTGAAATGTCATAGATTGAATTGTGTCCTCCAAAAATACGTGTATCAATTTGGCTATGCCATGATTCCCAGTATTGTGTGATTGTCCTGCATTTTGTCATCTGATGTGATTTTCCTATGTGTTGTAAATCCTACCTCTATGATGTTAATTAGGTGGGATAGGCAGCAGTTATGTTAATGAGGCAGGACTCAATCTACAACATTGGATTGTGTCTTGAGCCAATCTCTTTTGAGATATAAAAGAGAGAAGCGAGCAGAGAGACGTGGGAACCTCATATCATCAAGAAAGCAGTGCCAGGAACAGTGCACATCCTTTGGACCCGAGGTTCCTGGGATGAGATGCTCCCAGATCAAGGAAAGATTGATGACAAGGACCTTCCTCCAGAGCCGACAGAGAAAGCCTTCCCCTGGAGGTAATGCCCTGAATTTGGACTTCAAGCCTACTAGACTGTGAGAGAATAAACTTCTGTTTGTTAAAGCCAAAAAACAAATAAACAAAATATTAGTTATGAATACATAATATATTTATTTCCTGAAAATTATTTCAAGTTCGTATGCAACTTTTTTTCCTGGACTTGTGGTATCTTTTAGATTAAAAAAACAAAAAATTTTCATCGAGTAGATTCTGATTCATGGCAACCCCCTTTGTGTCAGAGTAGAACTGTGCTCCATCAGATTTTCAATGGCTGATTTTCTGGAAGTAGATCACCAGGCCCTTCTTCTGAGGTGCCTCTGAGTGGACTGTAACGGCTAAACTCTCAGTTTGCAGCCGAGAGCATTAACTATTTGTACTATGCAGGAACTCCATCTTTTACATACTCTCCACTTAATATATTTTTAAAGATAAAAAAAAGAATGTCATCAAGAAAATGAGAATATATTGAGCTACTGATACAATGGTGAATAAAAAGGATGACAAGAAAAATTTTTCATACAAAGTACATAAAAATCAGTTACAGATAACGGTGGATACCTCAGTTATCCATAGCAAAAGGGTGAGGTTAATGTTAATATTTTAATTCACAAGGAAAATTTAAATCTCACTATATTCAGCAGTTTTAATCATATATTCCCAAGAATGTATTGTTCACTATTTACATCAGATAACGAAATGCTCTCGTATACATGTAAGGTTGCTGTGCTCATCTACTAACCTCAGGGACATCACTAGGAGGGTATGGGGAGCGCAGACCACATTGAGGGACACTGTTAGAGGGGGTGACACCAAATTGACTGTCTATAAAATTTTCGTGCAGTGTATCAGAAGAAATTTATTGTTTTTTATAAAAATGTTCCTGTAGTTAGTTACTTGGATCCACAATCAATGCCCATGGAAGCAGCAGTCAGGAAATCAGATGACGTATTGCATTGGGCAAATCTGCTGCAGAAAGACCTCTTTAAAGTGTTAAAAAGCAAAGATGTCACTTTGAGGACTAACGTGCACCTGACCCCAAGCCATGATATTTTAAATCACCTCACGGGCATTCAAAAGCTGGACAGTGAATAAGGAAGACCAGAGAAGAATTGATGCCTTTGAATTATGGTGTTGGAAAAGAATATTGAATATACCATCGACTGCCAGAAGAATGAACAAATCTGTCTTGGAAGAAATACAGCCAGAATGCTCCTTGGAAGCGAGGATGGCAAGACTTCATCTCACATACTTTGGACATGTTATCAGGAAAGATCAGTCCCTAGAGAAAGACGTCACGCTTGGTAAGTTAGAAGGTCATTGAAAAAGAGGAAGACCCTAAACAAGATGGATTGACACAGTGGCTGCAACAATGGGCTCAAGCATAACAATGGTTGTGAGGATGACGCAGGACAAGGAACTGGTTTATTCTGTTGTACATAGGGTCACTGTGAGTCAGAACCAACTCGATGACACCTAACAACAACAACGACGGTTAGTTCTAACAACAAAAAAGTTTTCATAAGCCTAGCTTACTAAAAATCCGTTCTCATCAAGTCAATTCTAACTCATTAGGGACCCTATAAGACAGAGTAGAACTGCCCTAGAGGGTTTCTAAGGAACAGATGGTAGAGTCGGATTACCGACTTTTTGGTTAGCATCCAAGTTCTCGACCACTGCACCACCAGGGCTCCAAGCATGTATCAATATACTGACAAGGCTAAAACAAACAGGGCTGTTGTTTTCATTGCTGCTGTTTTCATAGTTACTGCTTTTGTCAAATTGTGGTAATTAGCATGGGAGGGTGACGCCATGAATCACTGCTCTGTGACACTAACCCTAGTGATGCCACCGACTAACCTAAAGGTTGGCAGTTTGAACCACCCAGCATTGCCATGGAAGAAAGTCCTGGCCATCTGCTTTCATAAAGATTATAACCAAGTCCAAGGCAAGGCGAGGTCATGGCAGCTGCACAGACACATCCAATCTTCCTGAGGGTCTGAATTACTAGGATGAGGGCTGGAGACCATGATCTCAGGGGACATCTAGCTCAATTGGCATAACATAGTTTATAAAGAAAATGTTCTACATCCTACTTTGGTGAGTGGCATCTGGGGTCTTAAAAGCTTGTGAGTGGCCATCTAAGATAGCCCGTCTGGAGCAAGGGAGAATGAAGAAAACCAAAGACATAACAGAAAGATCAGTCCAAAGGACTAAAGGACCACAACTACCACAGCCTCCACCAGACTGAGTCCAGCATAACTAGATGGTGCCCAGCTATGACCACTGACTGCTCTGACAGGGATCACAACAGAGGTATTAGTTGTTTAATGAAAAACTAATTTGCTCTATAAACTTTCATCTAAAGTACAATTAAAAAAAAGAATCAGCTTAAAAAAAAAAAAGATTATAGCCAAGAAAACCCTATGCAACAGTTTACTTTGTAACACATGAGATCACCATAAGTTGGAATCAACTCAATGGCAATAGGTTTTTTTTTAAACAGGTATATATTTAATATTCCATAAATGTTTAAATGGTTGCTGGATAAATGAAATTCAACTGCTCTGATTTTACTTACTAACCTTTAGTAGATAACTTGATAAGTAGCAAAATGCTCCATATCTAAAATCCAAAGCAAGATATAGAACATACTGAAGAAAAGTACACATATTGGACAAATTCCAAGTTTATATAACTGAGAATCAGTGATGTTAATTGTGAAATACATATTCTCCAGGCTGCATCCATCAAACCTATTTGTCAAAAAGAGGTAGGCTAAATAATTAATCTGCTTCTTTGCACTCAGTCCATTCTATCCTTACAGGGGATCCGAACACAAAGTAGGGGTTGTCATGGTATAGTTCATAAAGAAAGAGGGTCAACTGTTTAATGGTTGTTAAAATGGGCTGTTCACAGAAATGCAATACTATATTAGGCAATAAATTGCATGCTTTTCTGATTGCTGACTATTTTAGTTGCTCTTGGCTTAACTGAAACTCCTTGGTGAAGCTAAACTCATAACTCATATCTTTCCTTCCTACTTTAATTGCTTATGGTTGTGTCTGAGGCTGTGATGCAAAGAGGCATCAAGCTGACCTTGTCAACCCCACATAACTTAAAGGAGCAAATTATGGGTTTATTTTTGTCCCTAGCTATTAGGTCTATGTACTCACCAATATGTCACGTCAAAGCAACAATGTCTTCTCTTAGGACATTTAAATGTTAGATGATGTATTTGCTATCATCAGTGCAATCAATTCACTGAGAAAGCATAACAATAATCTTTACTTATAATCAATAATATGATTATATTATGGCACATTTGGAATAAAGAAATTTTTTGAAAAGGTAAACTTAATCACTTATGGTTCTTATTAGATATTTTTCATTGCCTTGTGTCATTTTACAAGTATGCATTCAACATGCACTTTATTTTTCCAATAAAATATCAAAATGTGTATTTTCTTTTCTTTATAAATAATAAAATAATTTTGAACACATACAAATGGTTCATGGAACAAGTACCTTGGCAGAAAGAATGCAAACTATGATGTCTATTTCAGATTAAATGTATTTGAATTTAATGAAAACACTACCTTGGTAGAAAGAAAAAAAACAATAATTCTTTCAGATCGAATTTATTTAAATTTAAGCATGCTAAACAAGCTAAGTCAACCCTTTTTACTAAGCATTGCAGTATGAGGTTTTAATGTCATTAGTATCTTCGGTCACAGTGAGTTCATTTCCCCCTCTTTCTCTAAGAACTGGGCCAAAGTTGTGGATATATCAAGTTCTTTGGGAGGTCATCTGTCTGAGTGCAGAATGGCAGGAACTGTCTCTAGGGATAATGTCTTTATATGGCTCTGTGTAATCTGTGTTAAATTTTTCTTTCAGAATCAAAGATGCTTACAGGTCTTCAGTAGACATATTAGAGGTCTGTGTCAGCCACTGAAATTCTTTATTAAAAAAAAAAACATGACTGGTGAGTGGATGCCAACTCATAGCGACCCTATAGAACAGAGAAGAACCGCCGCACAGGGTTACCAAGGAGCATTATGTCCAAGGTGGATTTGAACTGCTGACCTTTTGGTTAGCAGCCGAGTTTTTAACCACTCTGCCAATTATTACGTGCCTTTGCCCAGAAATCTTAATTTGTTTCTACATAGGGACATTATCTGCTGTTTTTATGCCTACATTTAATTCTTTTTAAAAATTAGTTTATTCTATTTAGTCTAATTTAATATACAATTTCAGTGGAATTCATATATCTTCATTTTATCATATCAGCTTTCTAGTAACTTAGTTAATATATACCATATTCTCTTTAATCTTCCATGAAATGCCTAGGACATAGTATGAGAAAAATAAAGGCATATAACATTATGGAGTAATTGCATTGCTTTTCTCTAAGACATGTGGTAGCCATAACCCAGCTTTGAGTAACTTCTTCAGGCCAAGTTCTGAATTCCATTCATCATTATGTCCCCAGCAGCTGGTACAATGCATGTTATATTTAGTGCTCATTAAATGTGTTTGAGTTAATTGAGCCTTCTTGTCAGGAAACAAAAGATGGCAATATGTGTCCTACTTGGAGAGAAAACTCAACATGTAAAGAGGTAAGAATTGGTCTGATTTTCCTTTGTGACCAAAAAGAAAAAAAAATGTTCAGGAATAGCACAATTTTAGATTCAGATAGTGTACCAAAATGAATATGGACAGTTGGCAATTTCATTTACAAAACAATTAACAAAACCAACAATATGTGATGTAAAGACACCATATGCATGGTCTGCATCTGTGAGTGAACAGCTGGTTAGCAATAATAAGAATAGATGTGCATATGGTCCTTCATTCTTTCAAGGTAACTTGAAACGCAATTATGAATCAACGAACACAAAATATTTAGAGACAGTTATATGCTAAATTTACAACATAAGAGTTAATCAAAAGACCAAGATCATATGTATCACCATATACAATCAGAAATAAAATTATTCTAGAAAAAAATGGTCATTTTACAGATACATTAGTAACGTCAAGCCATCAGTAATCTACAAATAAAATGCTATTTCCTGAAGTTCACTCATTTGGGTAACACATCTGCATTCCATTCTTATGGAAAATGTATATCAATGTGTATATACCACTATCCAGAATGATTAGCATTGATATTTAGCAATTTTGCTGCATATTTTTTCTATGAAAGAAATTAAGCACTATATAATGGATGGGTGTCACATTTGTTGCCCTCTAATTTCCTTCTATTATCCAAAGCAATCCCTATCGTGTAGTTAGTATGAATCTAGCCATTTATACTGATACGTATCTGTTGTTCCTCTTGCCCATTCTCCTATTTGCAGACCCAGGTTGTTCCCAGGGTTTTTCCTGTTTAAACAACTGCTGTAATGAATAGCTTCATCAATGTCTCCTGGTGCACATGGACAGCCATGTTCAAATATGCTAAACATTGACAAATTGTACAAAATTATTTGTACCTGATTATTCTCACAGGAACAATATACAGGATTTCTTTTCCCCACATGTATATGAGATTTCTTTTTCCAAAATAGTGTTATCAGATTTTTTTTTAATTTTATGTTTTCCAATCTAGTTACTGTGCATGACATTTATTGTTTTTTAAATTTTTATTTCTTGACTAGTGTGAACAGTTAAAATGTCTTCCCTGAGCCAAGAGCCTAATAAAAGTTAGTCATAAAGCCATTCACAAGAAACAACAGCTTTATGCAGAATCAAAACTCGGGCAAGTTTTCCTTATCATTAAGCATGAGTTAGCGATACTTGTCAGCATGAGTGGAGTCCCTGGGTGGTGCAAACAGTTAAGTGCTTGACTACTAGCTAAAAGGTTGAAGGTTCAAGCCCAGCAGAGGTGCCTCAGAAGACAGGCTGGTGATCTGCTTCTGAAAAGTCACAGCATTGGAAACTGTATGGATCAGTTTTACTCTGCATACATGGGGTGACATGGGGTCTCCATGAGTTAGAATTGACTCTACGGCAACTAACAACAACAATATCAGCATGAGTTAGTAACACTCATCTAATCAAGATAAACTAGCTTAGCATTCAGTAACCAGCTTTCCCAAAACAAAAGGAAAATTAAATGTGATTGACCAATCACAGCAAAGGGCACTGTAGCTGTGTAAGCTCAGGCCCTGTATGATGTGGAATCACCTTACCAAAAAGCAGTTTGGCTTTTTGGTTCTAGTTCCTGAGCCCTACCTGGGCTGAAATTTATCGAGATTCGATGGAGAGCCCCACCTGGTAATCAACCTTTACCAGGATTGGCTGGAGAGTCGCACTTGGTCTGACCTTTACCCAGATTGGCTGGGGAGCTCCTCTCAGCAGTTGACCTTTACCAGGATTAGCTATGGAGCCCCACCCAGTCTGACCTTTACTGGGATTAGTTGGGAGCTTCACCCTGTAGTTGACCTTTACCCAAATTGGCTAGGGAGACTCTCTCTATGACTGGTAAAAACCCTAGACACAGAGGCTCAGACGGGGCCTCTTGATTGCCAAGAGCCAGGAGAAGAGCACATCCTTTGGATACTGGGTCCTGCACTATGGCCCTCTCAGTCCGGGGAAAACCTGCGGCTGACAGAGGCAGTGGCTGCAATGGTTTCAGAAAAGGTGAAGACAGTGAATGGACCTGGACAGTGGCAGCAGAGTGTAAATGCCAAACCCTGGCCAAGAACTGGAACACTGTAAGAGATGGAGCATCCCAAGCAGGCAGACCAGTGGGCCATCTGCAGAGCAGGGACTGCCCAAGAGCTGGCCAGGAGGAGCCAGAAGCCAGCTAAGAGAAGCCTACAGTGGGGCACACCAGTGACATCACAGGACAGTTCCTGCTAGTAAGTTTCCTGATGGGTGAGAATGAACACCAGCTTTTGGGAAGGGTAAGTGGGTCCCCTTTTGAGACATACTTATCAGCATGAGTGGAGGCTCCAAACTGGGACCCCTCCCAAACCTCATCCTATGCATATTTTGTTTCTGTTAAATTTTTGTTTGTATTTTTCTTTGTTATTAAAGTTGTTATTGCAGTTATGGTGTTTCCATGAGTTCTCTGTGACCATTGTAGTGAATTATTAAACCCAATAGAGTAAGAGTGCTGTGAGAGGAATGGCTGGTGTCAGAAATGGTGGAGAAGTTGGACAACAAGGGTATATTTGACCTCCACCTCATAGGAACCAGGTTGGTGTTGATTCTTATGGTCAGTGTTACTATTTCAGTTGGTGTCCAAGAAAGTTCTCCTATTGCAGTTGATTTCAGAAGTGGGATTCATTGTATTAGTTTGTACTCCTTGGAATATACGGGTTTGGAAAAGAAAGGGTAAATGGGAGGAGGATGAGAAATCTTTGGCTTTTGGATGGGATAAAAATCACCCATGGTTTGAAGCAGCTGTTGTGATGCAGTCAGTCAGCAAAGGCAAAAGCTATCTGTGGGATATAGGAGTGGTGGATCCAACTCACTGGATGCATCAGGAAATACAGGATAATGAGAAAGGAGCAAGTTATACAATTTCTTGGTTGCTGTTATCTATAGTAACTGGAATGAAAGAGGTAAAGAGAAATTTGTGAATGCTTAAAAGGGTTTATGTAACACTGGTAACATGTTTAACTGAATGAAAATGTATCCAATATCTAACTGAAGGGACATTTCCCTACTTGTTGTAAAACAGACTCAAATGTATAATGGAAATGAATATGGGGTATTGGAAGAAAAAAAATAGAGAGCATATAACTCAGCCCTCAGGCCAGCTTTGATTGGATATGCAGAATGTAGAAATAGTAAGAAAGCCTGTGAGATCAGATTTGCATTTGAGAGACAATTAGATTGGACGTTCATTGAGAGTACCACAGTGATTAAAGTCTCAATTGACTGGAGAGCAGCTTGTTGAATGAACAGTAAAGGGATGCCTGTGTGGGGTACAGCCCTATGGTACCTGAGGGGTACACTGGAGTAGAATATGTCTGCCCCCAACAGAAGAACCCCCTTCCAAGACTGGAAGTTAACGGAAGCTGGTGAATAGGTAGCCTGAGATGCTTGTTTGAGGGGACCACCTGGGTCCATAAGATGAGTGGAAGTGGGGGAGGTACAGCAATGAAGAGATGTTCCTTTGGCACTTCACTGACCTAACCCTGGTTGGCTAGGGATCAGAGAGAGAAGGTATCAGCTGGTCTGAAGTGCAGGGAGTCATGTGGACCTCTGTACTGTAGCTGACCCATTAACCCAGACCCAGGTGGCTAGGCATGAGATAAAAAGGCTGCATAGGCAGCCGGGGTCTCAATTGACCTTTAATTGTATTGGCTGGGGAGCTCACCCAATAGCTGTCCTTTACCAGGATCGGTTGTGGCGGGGGGTGGAGGGGCTACCTCGTAGTTGACGTTTACATGGATTGGCTGGGAGGCCTGCTTGATAACTGATAAAAATGGTAAAGCCCAGAGGCCCAGATGGAGCCTTCTGATAATGAGAGTCAGGAGAGGAGTGCATTCTTTGGACACAGGGACCCTGCCCTGGGAAACTCTCAGATCAAGTAAACCTATAATGCCAATGGAGGCAGTGGCTGCAACAGGACCAGAAAAGGAAGAAACAAGGAGGGACCAGAAGATATGAAGACATCAAGCAGACCTGGGTAGATAGCAGTGTGTAAAGGCTGAACCCCAGCCAAGGGGTATAACAATCTGAGAACTGGGGCACCCAGAGCAGGGGGCCACTTGCAAAGCAGAGACTATGTGAGAACTGGCCAGGAAGAGCCAGGAGCCTGCTGAGACGAGCAGCGAACAGCAAAGCCCACCAAGTGACATTACAGGACAGTTCTTGTTTGTAAGTTTCCTGAAGGGTGATAATGAACACTGGCTTTTGGCTTTTGAGAAGGGTAAGCAGGTCCCCTTTGAGACATATTTATCCGCATGAGTGGAGGCTCCAAACTGGGACCCCTCCAAAACCTCATCCTATGCATATTTTGTTTCTGTTTAATTTTTGTTTGTATTTTTCTTTGTTATTAAAGTTGTTATTGCAGTTATGGTGTTTCCATGAGTTCTCTGTGACCATTGTAGTGAATTATTAAACCCAATAGAGTAAGAGTGCTGTGAGAGGAATGGCTGGTGTCAGAAATGGTGGAGAAGTTGGACAACAAGGGTATATTTGACCTCCACCTCATAGAAACCAGGTTGGTGTTGATTCTTATGGTTGTCATTTCAGTTGGGGTCCAAGGAAGGTCACTTATTTCAAGTCCCCTCACCATTCTTGGTTTGGAGTGCTCCCTATTTGCAAACAGTTTTCTCACTCAATAAATGCTGTTAACTCCAATTGACTCTTTAACTTAATTTTTCCTCTGAAAGCTAGTAACGCACACATCTGTTTATACACATATTTGTTATTTGGGTTTCCTCTTTTTCTGACTCGCCTTTCAAAATCTTTTGACTATTTTTTCATAAGGTTATTTTTAAAAAATTGATTCTTAGTTGATTCTTGTCTGTAATACATGTTTTATGTATCGTTTCTCAGTATGTGACTTGTCTTTTTGCTTGGTTTATTCTTTTTTTCACATACAGAAATTTGGCATAGCATACATATATTTCGATACAGTCAAAATTACCATTTTTTTCCTTTGTGACTTGTATTTCTAGGTTACTATTTAAGAAATCTTTCCCTATACAAGTTTGTAAATATATCCTTTATTTTTTCTAGTAGTTATAATATTTATTTTCATGTTTGGATATTTGATCCAGCATTAATTTTTTGTTTTTGTTTTGTTTTGTGTGAAGTAAGATTCTACATATTTTTTTTTAAAGGAAAGTCATTTTAGCAGCATTTATTAAACGGTTCAAGTTCATGTCTTATCTGTCACAGCAATTCTCTTTTATACTACTAATATCTATCTCTGGGCTCTCTAATCATCTCTATTTTTTACAGTACCTGCACAGATACCACACTGTGTTAAATGTTATAGCTATACAGTAATACATTGGTGGCGAAAGTCTCTTATCCTTGCTTTTTTTTTTTCCAAATAGACCTTTATGCCTGTATTCTTCTATATGCATTTTAGAATCAGTTTCTCTACTTGCATCAAATATCCTGTTGAAATGTTGATTTGAGAGTTTCATTATGTGTATAGGTTATTTTGGAGATAAGCAACATTTAAAAAATATCAGTGAGTGTATGTTAATGGTGGAGGAACAACTGGGAAAAGGAGGGTGAGAATGGTTGCATAACTCGAAGAATGTAATCAATGTCACTGAATTGCACATGAAGAAATTGTTGAATTGGTGTATGTTCTGTTACGTACAGTCTCAACAACAACAATAAATAAAGCAAATTATATAAAAAATATTACTAGATCTCATCCATGAATTCATTTATGTACTGGGAAGAACAATTTTATAGATATTTCCTTTGGTATGAATGAGAAAGGAAGGCATTGAAGAACTTTGGACGAATCTGGCTTATGCTGTAATAGGATCCCTTTGGCTGCTGGTAATGAGAATGTAATGCAGAGGGGCAAGAACAGAGGAAGAGAAATCGCTGTGAAAGTAATGAAACCATCCAGGCAAGAACTGTTGGCCTTATTCTGTGTCTTACAATAATGACTATTTTTTAATTCCAAAATGTTCTCCCACAATTTATATTAGATATTGTGCTTATACATGAGATATTTGTTACTGTTATATTTTCTATTTTGTTACTGCTGTTGTATGGAAATACTCTGTGATTTTTTTTTTTTTTTTAATCATTGACCATATATCCACAAAACCACTGCACTCATTTATTCATCTAATAGTTTGTAGAATTATTCTTGGCTTTTTCAGGTACCATCATAGCTATTGGAAATAATGATGACTTAGGGTCTTAGAAACTATTCTTATTTTTTAGTAACAGTAGTAATTGTTTTTGTTGTTATTTCGTGGTTGTTGTGTCTTGTCTTATTTCGCTATCAAGTTCCTTTAAAGTTTCATGAATAATTATGCAGTCTGTTGCATATTTTTGATAAATATCCTTTTTCAGATTGAGGAAGATCTCTAGTCCTAGTTTTATAAGAGTAAATACCTGAATAAACATGGAATTTTATCAGATACTATTTCCGTGTCTTTTCTTTCATAGTGTTCATATTATTTTTCTCTTTTTAAGTGAATAGCATTGATTTCTTTTTCTGATATCAAACCACCCCTGTATTTCTGGAATAAATCTATTTGATCATGGTACATATTTTATATTACACTGTTGTATTTATTTTCAAGAATTTATTTAACATAGAATTGTATTTAATATGCTTTTATTTATGTTTGTAAGTTACATTTGACTATGGCTTTCTTCTCATATTTTCTTTGTTTAAGTTTTATATCAAGTTCATATTTGTCTCACAAAATAAGTTAGGTTCCTTCCTCATTCCCTAATACTCTAAAACAGTATGTAAAGAGTAGGATTTTTTTCCCCTTTAAGGGTTGGCAATATTTACTTGTAAAATTGACTTAAACAAAAGAAAAATTGATAAATTGATAAATTTTACTGTGTTAGAATTAAGAATTTATATTCTTCAAACGACACCATAAACACAATGAAATAATAAACCAAAGACCAAGAGAAGGTATTTGAAACATGTATCACTGATGTGGACTAGTATCTAGAAAGTACATGAAATGCAACTGCAAAATTAATATAAAAAAAATTGTAAAGCAAGAGTAGGCACTTTACAAAAGAGTAATTCCAAATAGCCATTAAACACATGAATAGGTGGCAACCTTAGCAGTAATTAGTGAAATACTAACTAACACCATCCTGACATACCACCATACCCCATCAAGTTGAAAAAACATAAGTCTGGTGTCATGGATTGAAGTGTGTCCCCAAAAAATATGTGTATCAATTTGGCTGGGCCATGATTCCCAGTATTGTGTGATTGTCCACCATTTTGCCATCTGATATGATTTTCCTATGTGTTGTAAATTCTATCACTATAATGTTAATGAGATGAACTAGCGGCAGTTATATTGATGAGATCTATGAGATTAGATTGTGTCTTAAGCCAATCTCTTTTGAGATATAAAAGAGAGATGTGAGCAGAGAGACATAGAGGCCTCATACCACCAAGAAAGCAGCACCAGGAGTCGAGCACATCCTTTGGACCCGGGGTTCCTACACAGAGAAGCTCTGAATCCAGAGGAAGATTTATGACAAGGACCTTCTTCCAGAGCCAACAGAGAAAGCCTTCCCCTGGAGCTGACACCCTGAATTTGGACTTCTAGCCTACTAGACTGTGAGAGAATAAACTTCTGTTTGTTAAGGCCATCCACTTGTGGTATTTCTGTTACAGCAGCACTAGATAACCAAGATATCTGGTAATACCAAAGTTTTGGGAGAAAGGGAAATTTTCATACACTGCTGTTGAGAGTGTAAATTGTCAGAACTACTTTGGAAAACAACTTGAAATTATGCATTCCGGTTCTAGGTATTAAATTTGTGTATATGTGCAGCAGGAATCATGTATAAGAATGTTCATAGTAGCATTGTTCTTGAGTTGGAAGGTGTCTTAGGCTGGGCTCTCCAGAGAAGCAAAACCAGTAAAGTGTATAAATATATATATAGAGAGAGATTGTATCAAGGAAACAGCTCACGTGATTGTAGAGGCTAGAACGTCCCAAGTCCGTGGATCAGGGTAGAGGCCTCTCCCAAGTCACACAGCTGCAGAAGCTGGGAAGCCCAAGATCGGCATGTTGGAGAGCAGGGCTCCCGCTCACAGGCTGGGCAGATCGACAAATCCCAGGTTCAGCAGATAAGCTGACAGCTCAAGTCCCAAGAACGGGAGATGAGATGACAGGAAGCAGCCGCAGGATCCAGAGAGAGCAAAAAGCCAGAACGTCTGCTTATATACAGATGCGGGCCACACCTCCAAGGAGACTCCCTTTCATCTGATTGGCTACTCACAGTATATTCAATCATGGGAGTGATTACATTAAAACACTGAGAATCATGGCCCAGCCAAGTTGACACACTATCTTAACCATCACAGAAGGTAACCAAATGTCCATTGACAGCAGAAAGCATGAATAAATTGTGGCACATTCATACAATAGTATACTATACAGCAATGAAAATGAATGAACTATAGCTTGTTTTTGTTCGGTGTCATCAAGTCAGTTCTGACTCACAGAGACCCTGTGTACAACAGAAGGAAACACTGCCCAGTCCTGTGCTATCTTCACAATCATTGCTGTTTGAGCTCATTGTTGTGGCCACCGTGTCAATCTTGTTAAGGGTCTTCCTCTCTTTCACTGACCCTCTACTTTACCAAGCATGATGTTCCTCTCCTGATAACATGTCCAGAGTATGTGGGACACAGTCTCGCTGTCCTCACTTCCAAGGAGCATTCTGGGTGTGCTTCCTCCAGGACAAATTTGTTCAGTATTCTGGCAGTCCATGGTATATTCTATAGACTTCGTGAACACCATAATTCAAAGGCATCAGTTCTTCTTTGGTCTTCCTTATTCATTGTCCAGCTTTCACATGCGTATAAGGCGACTGCACCTTAGTCCTCAAGGTGACATCTTTGCTTTTTAACACTTTAAAGAGGTCTTTGCAGCAGATTTGCCCAATGCAATGTGTCTTTTGATTTCTTGACTGCTGCTTCCATGGGTGTTGCCTGTGGCTCCAAGTAAAATGAAATTTTTGACAACTTCAATCTCCATTTATCACGATGTTACTTATCGGTCTAGTTGTGGCCACAAAATGGCTGTATCTTAAATACTGTTGGGAGAAAGAAGCCAGACTTAAAAGAATACATAAGTTATACTTCCATTTAAATAAATTTCAAAAACAATCCTAACTAAGCTATATTGTTGTGCTTTTTATTACTGCTGAGTAACAAACCACCTAAAAACATTGTACATAAGATAACACCTATTTTGTTGTGCTTACTGATTCTCTGAGATCAGTGGATTTGTCTTCTTTCTGTTCCATGATGTCTGGGGCCTCAACTGCAAAGAGTTAAAGACGGGGACTTCTCAGTTCTGGAGGCTGGAATCATTTGGAGGGTTCTTCTCCCACATGTCTGGCCCCTGAGGTGAGAGGACTTAAAGGCTGGGTGTTATGGATTGAATTGTGTCCCTCAAACATATGTGTTGGAGTCCTGACCCTTATACCTGTGGATGTGATCCCGTTTGGAAATAGAGTTTTCTTTATGTTAATGAGATGATACCAGCGTAGGATGTGTCCTAAATCTAATCACTTCTGAGTGATATAAAGAGTAGCACAGACAGAGACAAGCAAGCACAAATGGAGGAAGATAGATGCCACATGAAGATCACCAAGGAACCAAGGATCGTTGGCCACCAGGAGCTGAAATAGACAGTGAAGTACCTCCCGCTAGAGCCACACTCTGAATTCGGATTTCTAGCCTCCTGAACTGTGAGAAAATAAATTTCTGTTCTTTAAAGCCACTTGTTTGTGGTATTTTTGCTACAGCAGCACTAGGAAACTAAGGCACTGGGCTTACTTAGGACTACTAATCAGAGCACCCACATGTGTTGTCTCCTTTTTGCTTATGTTTCTCACAGTATAATGGCCGGGTTTCTGAGAGGAGGCACCTGGAGAGTCAGCAATTAAAGAGACTCCAGGAAAGGCTGCATGGCCTTGAAAATCATGCAGTGTCACTTCTGCCATAAGCTATTTGTCAAAGTAGCCAAAGTTCTGCTCAGATTTAAGGAGAAGGAAGATAGACAACACTCTCAATATGGAGTGTCAAAGAATTTGGAACAATGTTTTAAAACTAAAACAGTTATTTAGTAGCACACACTTAAGTAGCTTCTGTATACCTGGTGGCTTCTCTGTTGTTGTTGTTGTAAAGTGCTGTCAGGTTGGTTCCGACTCACAGCAACCCTACGTACAACACAATGAAACACTGCCTGGTCCGGCGCCACCTTCCTAATCATTGCTATGTTTGAGCCCATTGTTGCAGCCACTGTGTCAATCTATCGTGTTGAGGGTCTTCCTCTTTTTTGCTAACCATCTACTTTACCAAGCATGATGTCTTTCTCCAGGGACTGGTACCTCCTGGTAACATGTCCAAAGTATGCGAGACAAAGTCTCACCATCTTTGCTTCTAAGGAGCATTCTGGCTGTACTTCTTCCAAGATAGAATTGTTCATTCTTCTGGCATTCCATGGTATATTCAGTATTCTCTGCCAACGTCACAGTTCAAAGGCATCAATTCTTCTTCAGTCTTCCTTATTCATTGTCTAGCTTTAGCATGTATATAAAACAATTGAAAATATCATGGTTTGGGTCAGGTGTGCCTTAGTCCTCAAAGTGACATCTTTGCTTTTCAACACTTCAAAGAGATCTTTTGCAGCAGATTTACCCAATGCAGTATGTCATTCAATTTCTGGTCTGTTGCTTCCATGGCTGTTGATTGTGGATTGAAGTAAAATGGCGGTAAAAAAGCCTGTATACCAGGCTTTTTTTTTCCTTTTTGCCTCTTTTGGATTAATACAGTCTCTTTGTTCCATCTGCTTTTCTCATGCCTTGGCTGATTTTGAGTTTGAAGTTATAACTTCACTTGCTGTTGTTTAAATATTAATTTTTTTAAAAACTTTGTAAAGTTCTCAGTGTTTATATTCTCCTCCCCAAAAGATAGGTAACTTAACCACTACGCCAGCAGGGTTTCCACATGTAACTTAGTTTGTTTTAATTACCCCTTTATGCTTTTCCCTCCCAAATTTCATATTATTGTTGTACAGAAATATACTTCCAAATTGAAAAAAAAAAAAAGTAACATTAATAGTCTACCTACCTACCAGTTGCCATTGAGTCTATTCAGACTCATGATAACCCTATCTGTGTCAGGGTAGAACTGTGCTCCATAGGGTTTTCAATGGCTTATTTTTCAGAAGTAGATTGCCAGGCTTCTTTTTGTTTGTTTTTGTGGTACCTCTGAGTGGACTCGAATTGCCAACCTATCGATAGTAGGATATCCATGGTCTATAGCTCACTAGACTTGCAGCTATATCTTACACATTTGTTTACTTTTGCAATCTACATCTTCTACTCAGTTTACTTTTCTGCATTCTCTAAGGAATGCTGAGAGCATCCTTTAATGATTCTTCCAGTGATGGTAGAGCCATCTTGATCAGCATTTTCCCTTTGGACTTTTATCTGTTTTTCTTTAAATGGATTCAAGTTTTTAAAAAGTCACTTAAATATATTAAAAAGGGAACATTATTTCACACCATTCTTTCTTGTCGTAAACAGTAATCTCAAAGCCAATATAATGAAAGTGAAATGAAGTTATTAAGTTTTGGCTGATTTCTATAGCTGGTGAGGGCACGGAGGCCTGCTTTCTGCTAAGAATGGCAATTAGCAAAGTTGAAACTCAACAATGATGGGAATGGGTGCAGAGGTACTGTTATAATACTATTTAGGTGAGAAAAATAATATAATACATATTTTAATGAAGAGACAATAGAAGAGTTATAGAAGAGACTAGTCATAATGTTTGCCTCTCAGGAAGGAAGAGAGCCTAGAGGTCAAAGGTGGGATGGATACTTTTTATTGTAGAAGTTTAATTTTTGAATAATATAAATGTACTACTTCTGTAGAATTACATTAATTTAAAATGGGAAAAAGAAACTAGCATCAAACTAAGACGTTCATATTGACCTAATGAGCAAGAAGTGAAAAAGTACCGGAAGTTTAGTAACTTACTCACTATGGGATTCAATGCTATTTAATGTGCTATCAAACCCAAACCCCATTGATACAGAGAAATTCCAACTCCTAGGAACCCTATAGGATACAGTAGAACTGTCCCATAGGGTTTTCAAACCTGTTATCCTTACGGGAGCAGACAGCCACATCTTTCTCCCGTGGAGCAGATGATGGGTTCATACCGCCAACCTTTCGGTTAGCAGCCAAGTGTTAACCACCGTGCAACCAGGGCTCCTTAATTATTTAATTATTTCAGAGATATTCAGTGATGTCCATTCCACATTTCAGAAAATATTGTAGTAAAATAAAATTCACTCAGAATTAACATAATTTTGCTCAAACAATCACTGTCTCTCTGTAATTGGATCATTTACACACAAGAAATAGTTTTCCATTTTCAGGACCTATCCCATTGTGAATGTAATTATTAGAGTAGAAAGATGCATTCCACATTTATAAATCTCTGGCTAGACTAATGCAAGAGAAATTCTAGGAATCTTTTCTAAATTTTTCACTGTAACTTTGCCCATTTCCTGCTAGCATTTGTGAAGTTAGTGATAAAGGCTGAATATTTTCTTAAGGGCTTTTTGGTTGAATTCATGGTCTAAGGATGATTTAACTAGCTACTATCTAGAGACTGATTATAAAACATGCTAATCATCTTCACAAGATGAAATGTCTTTTTTCATGCCATACAATAAAAAATTGATTAAAAGCACTGGCAGAATATTCCAACTTTCTTTCTTTTTTTAAAAAATAAATCTACTTAACTCAGTCTTATGTTGTCTTTACTCATATCTGCTTTAGCACCTTTTATTTAAAATATTCAATTTGCTTTCTCATTCAATTTGACTACTGATGAGATGTGGTTTGAAATAAGTCTCCCAACATTTCGCTTTAATTAAACAAGTAAATGCTCAAAGTTATGGTTAAAAAAAAAAAAAAAAAAAGCGTCATTTGGATGAGATTCATAAATCCAATGGAAACCCTATAGGGGCAGTTCTACTCTGTCCTATAGGGTTGCTATGAGATGGAATCGATTTGGTGGCAACAGAACCTCCCGTTAAAGCCACATCCTGAATTCAGACTTCCAGCCTCCTAAACTGTGAGAAAATAAATTTCTGTTCTTTAAAGACACTCACGTGTGGTATTTCTGTTGTAGCAGCATGAAGTAACTAAGACACACTGAGTCAGTGGCTGAAATTTGAAAACTTTCACCATTTCCCATCACATTAAATTCCTAGGGCACCAGACATATCCTGGCACAACCCAGGCGTCCATTTGGAATGCTTCTAAACTCAATGTTCTCTAAGCAGTTCTTTCCAAAGTTTTTCACATAATGGCATGCAAAGTAAACGACTATAATTGTAGAATGCTGTGAGGTATAGATATAAGGCTCTCTTCAGCCAGAAGCAACCGGTCTGGGACTCCAGCCTTTCTAGGCCCTGACAGGAGGGCCAAAGGGAATCTCTGTCCCTGCACAACTGTGACTGATTTCCTGGGCTGTTCTGACAGAACTGTGTATCTACCTTCTCCACAACTTTGCTCACCATTCATCATCTTGAGAATGAGTCCCTGGGATCAGTACCTGAGAGTTTGGGAAAAGAACAATAGGAGAAAGAAGGCTTCTTTAGTATTACCAAGAAGTTCTGAAGTTCGAAAATATTAGGCCACAAACACGTTTTCTTTTCTTCATCTTTTCCTTCCCACTTCCAAGAATCTTCACCAAACAAAGAAGAATGACTCTCTGTCCAGTCCTTTCCACATGCAGAGGCTGCTCACTGGGACTTATTATCCTTCAAAGAAGGAAATGCTGAGTGCCAGGGAGAAGAACAAAATAAAGGCAGTGAGCCCTCAAAACAGAAGAAGAAATAATGAAGTTTAAGAACAATGTAAAAAAATAAATAAATAAAAATGGATTGCCTCCATAGAGGAGGTGATATGTGAGTGAAGCTGTGTAAGCGGAGCTGAGTATCTGCAGTTGCGTGTCCACCAGACTCTGCAGATCTTTCTATTAGGTCTTGCACCTGGGAGGGCCTTTAGATCTCTTTAAGCTTATTATTTTTTTCTTTTTGTGTTTGGCCATATTATCTTTTAAAAAATGAAACAGTTATACTATAAATTCTCTCCAGCCTTTCAGGTATATCAGTTTGCAGGTGAAGAAAATGTAACCTGGCATGAAGAAATTATTTGCATAATAACTATGAATGAATGACAGGTTCATTTTTTTTCGTTACACACAATGTGTGTTCATTTTAGAAACCACAGATAAGCAAATTAAAAAAAAAGACATTTTAGTTACCATATTTTTATGAAAATAACGTGCATTCTATGTTTGTTTACCAACCTCGCTCTCCCTTGTGAGGTATTTCCCTAAGAGCCCCCATGCCAATTTTTTTTTACATGTTGCGGTAAAAAAAAGAATTAGCATAGTGCACTTATGAAAATACCTCAGAGGGGGTGGGGGGAGGATGTGGTTGGCAAACAAATGTAGAAGGCGCAGACGATTTGCATAAAAATACAGTAATCCAGTAATTGCTCCCCTTGATATAAGCATATTAACATTTTATCGGTTATTTTTGGTTCTTTTACTATGTATATGCATATTTTCAAAATAAAAATACGCCATGCTCTAGATCTGGTTTTATAACCTGATTTCTTATACCTTGTGAATATCTTTTCAGTTTATTAATTATTCTTCTGAGCACAGTGATTCCCAATCTTTTCTTAGTTTTATTTTCTGCTCCAAGACACTTCAGGGTATCAAAGCAGCCCTAGCAGTAGCAGAGGATTACTACAATTGAGAATTGTGGGGGGAAGACGGACTTCCCCCAACCTCGAGGTGTCACAACAAAATAAAAAAATCAGAATATCTGGAGGCGTGAGAGGGGTAGAGTCAATGCTCTGATGCGCACCCTTGTAGCTAAGTCTTTGTTTACATGTATTTTTATTTTGTTATGATAAATCCTAAGAATGGATTTGCTGGGTCAATGCTTATAGACTATTTCATGGCTTTGATATATTCTCTAGATGTCCTTGACCAAGTTGTGCCAACTTATAAAAGAGTATAACCAAGTTGTGCCAACTTATAAAAGAGTATAAAATGTATAAAAGTTCCTATTTTATCACACCTTTGCCAACCCTAGATATCATTTTTAAAGAAAAATATTTCCCATTTTAGTAGGTGAAATGGAAAATATAATATACTCTACAGAGTGTATTTTCTGTATTAACGTACATTTTTATTTCTTTTGCAAAATTTTCTTATTATATTCATTCAGGGCATTAAATGATTATGTCATATATCCAAACTCATTGCCGTCAAGTCGATTCTGACTCATAGTGACCCCACAGGACAGAGTAGAACTGCCCCATAGAGTTTCCAAGGCTGTAATCTTTACACAAGCAGATTGCCGCATCTTTTCTCCTGTGGAGCAGCTAGTGGGTTCAAACCTCTGACCTTTTGGTTAGCAGCCAAGTGCTTAATCATTGTGCCACCAGGGCTCCTTATGTTATATACATAAACTAAAATATTAAATAGGAATACAATTCCTTAGATCAAAATTTTTTTCTTATTTTGTATGCTACTCTTATTTTTGTGGATTAATTTCAAATTGAACATAAACAAGCAAACAAAAATGCATAGCCATTTAAGTGTCTTACTGCTGAAAGCTAATAGCATTCTTATTATTTTAATCATACATCACGTTTGAATTACGCGTTAATATCACATTGCAGTGTTATCCGTTAAAAAAAATTAAGTCAATGATTACAGCATATCAGAGAATTTTTTTTTTCAAATTAAAGCCACCAAAATGTTGAGGATTGTTTAAGGATGATTTATGGCATTTCTGACACATAACATTGTTATCTAGATTCCCAGCTTGACTTGCAAGACACCAAGTTTGATGTTCCTCATCTCATTTCTATTCATAGCCCTACCTCAGTTTTATGGTGTGTTGCTAACCAATGTAGCTTTGTTTTCCAGTTTTAATGAAGACTTTTTCCCCCTTATTTAGGAAAATATAATAATGCTTTATGCCTTTCCAGAGCAGCACTCTTGATTTTACAGAAACTCCACTGAATGATCTTCCTGTTTTCTTCTTTGTGCCTGGCAGTGTGTGAGTCCATGTTAGACATACATTATTGACTGAACAGAAACCATCCCAGTACAGTGACTTCTGGCATTACAGTCTGTTGCTATGTCTCCTATCTATAAAAATACAAATGTGACTACAACCCCTAAAATTTAAATTAATTCAACTTGTTGAATTATAGACATTATTCTCCGCCTGTGTAAGGGGTTAATGAAAGCAACTGAGTGTATATTGTACAATGACCCAGGCATGTCATTCTAGGCCCTAGTATCTTGAGTAGAGTGAAAACAGATTGAGAAGATAGGATTAGGGGGCAGTTGGTAACACACACACACACACACACACACACACACAAATCCATGCAGTGCATACTTAGCAAAGGTCAGGGGAGCTGTAGGGTATAGGCAAGGCAGTCAGATAGAAATCAGAAGGGCCCAGAGCTAGAAAATGAGCATAAGGTGTAGTTCAGGCCATCAGAGAGTTAGCAATCAGAGCATTCCACAGGAGGTCAAGAGAGAGAATGAAAGGTGGCTAAAGGGTCAGACAACGACCAATAACTAAAGGGATCTGTCCAGGCAGGGAGGGAACAATTACACGATGTTGGTAATAAGGCAAACTGACAGAGGTTGTTTGCTATTTCACAATGTTGTTGTTGTTGTTAGGTTCCATTGAGTGGGTTCTGACTCATATGGGTTCTGACTCTCACCTATGTACAATGGAAAGAAACACTGCCCAGTCCTGCGCCATCCTCATGATCATTGTTATGCTTGAGCCCATCGTTGCAGACACTGTGTCAATCCATCTTGTTGAGGGTGTTCCTCTTTATCGTTGACCTTCTGCTTTACCAAGGATGATGTCCTTATCGTTGACCTTCTGCTTTACCAAGGATGATGTCCCTCTCCAGGAATTAGTCCCTTCTAATAACATGTCCAAAGTATGTGAGACAAAGTCTCATCATTCTCGCTTCTAAGGAGCACTGTGGCTGTACTTATTCCAGGATAGGTTTGTTTGTTCTTTTGGCAGTCCATGGTATATTCATTATTCTTCACCAACACCATAATTCAAAGGCGTCAATTCTTCAGTCTTCCTTACTCATTGCCCACCTTTCACATGCATATAAGGTGATTGAAAACACCATGGCTTGAGTCAGGTGCACCTCAGTCCTTAAAGTGACATCTTTGCTTTTTAACATTTTAATGAGGTCTCTCAGTCTATTAAGAACTAATTCTGAAAAGACTTGCTGTGAAGGCTTGCAGGTAGTCATAATTGAAAATAACTGTCAAAGGCAGGTTCCTGACAAAAGACTTCCATTTGGGACTTTGTGTTTTATTGAAGACTATCGGTCATTTGTGGGTCCTTATCTCAATTTCACCTATTGGGCATTTTCTCTTCAGTTTTCGTTTGTTGAATTAAGCTGAACTCTGTTGTGTAGGACTTACTTCCACTCTAGGCCTGTGGCAACTCCTTTTAGTGGTAATACCATTTTTATCAGACATAATATTTCTGTAGGATTTTCCACCTAACTTTCCACTTAACTAAGGAAAGCTTAGTCTCAGTGTGGTTCTTTGCTACCTCAGTGCTGCATCTTAGAGCCAGCTTTTCACCTGAAGTTTTCTGAAATATAGACTTACTTCTGGAAGTGAGTCAAATGTTTCTCCACATGGGGCAGGTTGGGATAACTTGTCCCTCTCCATGGAGGAGCATTAGTTACTAATGGGCCCGCACTACTTCACACTGCCCTGTTTGCTGAGACCTTCCCTCTCAATCTGCATTCTGCTCTTTGCCTGTGTGACTCTGCCTCTCCCACAAAGTGAAAGCCAGTGCTTCGAGGAAAAACTCCCTCCCTTTCCTTACCTTGATAACTGTGCACTCAGAAAGGATCGTTCACTGACATGTTTGCTGAACCCATGTCAGGTGCTCTTTCTTACTTTTGTAAATCACTTGGAAGTTCCCTCCTGTTTTACATAATCACAGAGTCAGATGGTATCCATCGTTCCAGTACCTTTTGGGGTCTAAAGTTATTGATAATATACTGGATAGGGTTTCTTCAATTTATATGTTTGAGAGCTTTTCCTAAAAGGAGAACTCAAAAGATGGGGCATAGGATTTGGACACCAGGCTCCAAACAAGGTTTCAGAAGTTTCTGAGGAGAGCTGGTCGGGGTTCCACCTGGGGCTGATGCTGCAAGGCCCTCCACACACAGACCCTCTGCCCAGTGGTTATTCTTGCTTGTGCAGCAGTGTTTTTGAAGAGGAGCCTCAAATGTAAGATTCTGAACTTCCAGTTCATAACATATTTGGAGGCTTGAGTAGTGAATTGGGAATGCGACTGTAGTCACAAAACTATGAGTTCTGAAGTCAGAGGGCCTGGTTTGCAATTCTGCCTTTGACATTTCTAGCCCTGTGACTCATGTCAACTTACTTAAACTTTGCTGGGATGCACTTTCCTCATTTGAAAGTGAAGATAATAATATAACTTATCTCTTGGGATTCTCGTAATGACTGACAGAGTTAATCTATAGAAGTGTTTATAATCTATGAAATAATAAAGATCAGCGCAGAAATAAATAAAATAGAGAATAGAAAAACAATAGAAAGAATCAAAAAAAACAAAAGTTTGTTCTTTGAAAGGATCAACAAAATCGACAAATCACTGGCTCGAGTGACAAACGAAAAACAGGAGAGGACACAAATAACCCAAATAAGAAATGAAATGGGGGACATTACAACAGACCCAATGAAATAAAAAGGATCATAACAGGATATTATGAAAAAGTATACTCCAAAAAATTTGAAAACCTAGAGGAAATGGAAAAATTTCTAGAAACACACTACCTACAAAAACTAACACAAAATGGTGTTGAAAATCTGAACAGACCCATAACAAGAGATTGAAAACGTAATAAAAAAACTCCCAACAACAAAAAAAAAGCCCTGGCCCCAATGGCTTCACTGGAGAATTCTACCAAACATTCAGAGAAGAGCTTATACCAGCACTACTCAAACTATTTCAGAACATAGAAAAGGAAGGGATACTTCTGAATTCATTCTACAAAGCCAGCATAACCCTGACACCAAAACCAGGCAAAGACACCACAAAGAAAATTACAGACCAATATCTCTCATGAATATACATGCAAAAAATCTCAACAAAATTCTAGCCAATAGAATTCAGCATCATATCAAAAAAAATAATACACCACAACCAAGTGGGATTCATACCAGGTATACAAGGATGGTTCAACTCTAGAAAATCAATCAACGTAATCCGCCACATAAATAAAAGAAAAGAATCACGTGATCATCTCAAACGACACAGAGAAGGCATTTGACAAAGTCCAACACCCATTCCTGATAAAAAACTCTCAACAAAATAGGTATAGAAGGGAAATTCCTCAATATAAGAAAGGGGATCTTTACAAAACCAACAGCCAACATCATTCTTAATGGAGAGAGACTGAAAACATTCCCCTTGAGAACAGGAACAAGACAAGGATGCCCTTTATCACCACTCCTATTTAACATTGTGCTGTAAGTCCTAGCTAGAGCAATAAGGTGAGAAAAAGAAACAAAGAGCATCCAAATTGGTAATGAAGAAGTAAAACTGTCCCTATTTGCAGATGATATGATACTATACATAGAAAACCCAAAAGACTCCATAAGAAAACTTGTGGAACTAATAGAAATATTCATCAAAATAACAAGATAAATGTACAAAAATCAATTGGATTCCTATACACCAATAAAGACAACCATGAAAAGGAGATCAGGGAAACAATATCATTTATAATATCCTCTGAAAAAATAAAATACATAGGAATAAACCTAACCAGGGATGTGAAAGACCTATACAAAGAAAACTACAAAACACTACTGTAAGAAACCAAAAGAGATTTACATAAATGGAAAAATATGCCATGCTCATGCATAGGTAGACTCAATATTGTGAAAATGACAATTCTATCCAAAACAATCTACAAATACAGTGCAATCCCAATCTAAACACCATCAGCATTCTTTAAAGAGATGGGAAAGCTAATCATTAACTTTATATGGAAAGGGAAGAGGCCTCGGATAAGTAAAGCACTTTCAAGGAAGAAGAATAAAGTAGGAGGATTCGCACTACCTGACCTCAAAACCTACTATACAACTAAGGTAGTCAAAACAGCCCAGTACTGGAACAACTACAGAAACATTGACCAATGGAACAGAATTGAGAATCCAGATGTAAATCCATCCACCTGCGGTCACCTGATCTTCAACAATAGCCCAAAGTCCATCAACTGGGGAAAAGTCAGTCTTTTTAACAAAGCTGGATGTCCATCTGCAAAAAAAAGAAACAGGACCCATACCCCACACCATACACAAAAAGAGACCAAAACTAATTCAAAATGGATCAAAGACCTAAACATAAAACAAAAACTATAAAGATCATAGAAGAAAAAATGGGATCAAGGCTAGAGGCCCTAATACACAGCATTAACAGGATACAAGCAATAACTAACAACACACAAATTCCAGAAGATAAGATAGATAACTGCAATCTTCAAAAATTAAACACTTATGCTCATCAAAAGACTTCACCAAAAGAGTAAAAAGAGAACCTACAGACTGGGAAAAATTTCTGGCTATGAAAAGTTTGACAAAGTTATAAGGTCTAAAATCTACAGAAAAATTCAACACCTCTACAACAAAAAGACAAATAATCCAAATTAAAAAGGGGCAAACGAAATGAAAAGACACTTCACCAAAGAAGACATAAAAGAAGCTAACAGACACATAAAGAAACACTCGTGATCACTAGCTATTAGAAAAATGCAAATCAAAACCACAGTGAGATACCATCTCACCCTGGCATTACTGGCAAGAATCAGAAAACAGAAAATAACAGATGTTGGAGAGGCTGCGGGGAGTTCAGAACTCTTTTTTTTTTTTCTTTTTTTTATATTTTATTGTACTTCAGGTGAAGGCTTACAGAACAAATACTTTCTCATGAAACAGTAGTACACTTGTTGTTTTATGACATTGGTTAACAACCCCACAACATATTAACCCTCTAACTTCTCAACCTTTTTTTT
>NW_004444141.1:4123984-4153324 GCF_000243295.1 Trichechus manatus latirostris
CTAATGGACCACAGCTACCAAGGCCTCCACCAGACTGAGTCCAGTACAGCTAGATGGTGCCCGACTACCACCACTGACTGCTCTGGCTGGGATCACAGTAGAGGTTCCTGGACAGAGCTGGAAAAGGATGTAGAACAAAATTTTAACATGCACAAAAAAGACCAGTTTTACTGGACTGAAAGGGACTGGAGAAACACCGAGGGTATGGCCCCTAGACACCCTTTTAGCTCAGTGGTGAAGCCACTTCCGACATTCTCTGTTCAGCCATTAGACAGCCCCATAAAACAAAACGGGACTAATGAGGCACAGCAGTCCAGGGACAAGGGCTAGAAGGCAGAAGGGGACAGGAAAGCTGGTGATAGGGAACCCAAAGTTGAGTAAGATCAGTGTTGATGTATTATGAGGTTGTTAACCATTGTCATAGGGCAACATGTGTATTAACTGTTTAATGAGAAACAATTTTGTTCTGTAAACCTTCATCTAAAGTGAGAATAGCAGCACAATTGGAAGAGCGTAGTCGATGTCACTGAACTGTGCATGTAGAAATTTTTGAAATGGTGTATCTTCGGCTATGTATATGTTCACCAAAAAAAAAAAAAAGGTCAAGAAGGGAGAAGGTTGACATGTCGTGGGGTTGTTAACCAATGTCATAAAACAATATGTATACTAGTGTTTAATGAGAAACTATTTGTTCTGTAAACCTTCACCTGAAGTACAATAAAAAATAAAAAAAAGAAGAAAGAAATGTTTATAATCTATAAAAACATTTATATATGTAACTGGCATTTTAAACATTAATAAATTTAAGTTATGATCACTTTTATCATTATTCTACCTAAAGCACATGAGGTAAATCATAGTAGTTGTTTATACACCTATTTCCAGTTTTCAAAACAGTTTGCAATTATATCAGCTAGGATACTTTTGATTGTAGTAACCAAGTCATAATTCAAAGTGGCTTACCCAAAGGAAGGCCATTATCTTACACAGCAGTAGGACCCAGGCATGGTAGTGAGGGTCACTGCTCTGATTTTCCGGGATTCCCTTCACTCAGCCTTCAGCTTGTGTTGGCTTCATACCCACGTTGGTAGTAAGGTGGCTGTGGCAGACCCAGAACTCAAATTCAGACATAACCACATACAGAGGAAGAAAGCGGCCGCAGCTTCTCCATGTTTCTTTCTTAGCCACAAACAAGCCCTTCTGAAGCAACCCCTGCCCCTATTGCTCATTGGTCAGTCATGAATCTATCTCTAATCACTTTAACTATGAACAGTTTAAATATACCACTTAAATGACAAAGATTGTCATGATGGATCAAAAACCAAAACAAAACCCCACAAGATCCGACTATATGTTGCCTACAATAAATTCACTTTAAATATAAAGCCTCATATAGGTTAAAAGGGAGCGCTGGGGGCGAAGTGGTTAAGAGTTCAGGCTGCTAACCAAAAGGTAGGGAGTTCAAATCCACCAGCTGCTCCTGGGAAACCCTATGGGGCAGTTCTACTCTGTCCTATAGGGTAGCTATGAGTCAGAATTGACTCAATGGCACACGACAATAATAACATAGGTTAAAAGTAGAGGGATGCAGAAACCGTGCTAACATTAATCCAAAGAAGGATGGAGACAAAGCAGATATTAGATTATGGGAGATTATCAGGTAAAAGGAGGGGCCCTTCATAACGATAAAGTGTTCACTACTCCAAGAAGACTTGACAACCATAAATGTGTATATGCCTGAAAACAGAATACAAAAATTCATGAGGAAATACTGATAGAACTGAAAGGAGAAATAAACAAATTCACTACTGAGATTTCAATACCTTAACACTTTTCTATATGAAATTTGTAGATAAATCAGGCAGAAAATCAATAAAGATTTAGGTGACCTGAATCGTATTATCCATAAACTTGATCCACTTGAGTTTATAGATTATACTATTCAACAACAGCAGAATATACATTCTTCTCAAGCTCACATGGAATATTCACCAATAGACTATATTCTGGACCAGAAAACACACCTTAGCAAACTTAAAATAATAGAATTCATGCAAAATATGCTGTCAGAATTAAACTAGAAATGGAATTAAACTAGAAATCAATAACAGAAATATAGCTGGAAAATCCCCAAATATTTACTAATTTAGCTACATACTTCTAAGCAACACATGGGTTGAAGAGGGCTTAATTTTTTAAATATTTAAATAAAAATTAAAACATAATTTATCAAAATTTGTGAGATATATCAAAATAGTGCTTAGAGTTGATAGCATATAATATATACATTAGAAAAGAAGAAAGATCTAAAACCAACAATCTAAGCTTTCATCTTAGGAAACTTCGTAAGAAGAGTCAATTATATGTAAAACAAGCAGAAGAAAGGTAACAATGAAAATTAGAACAAAAATCAAGGAAATTGAAAGCATGAAAATAGAAAAATTAATAAAGTGATCATCTGGTTCTTTGTAAAATCAATAAAATTGATAAGCCTCTAGTGATGCTAACCAAGTAAAAAACAGAGAAGACACAAATTACCAGTATCAGAAATGACAGAGGAGCCATGAGCACTGACTTCATGGAAATTAAAATGATAAAGAGAAAATACTACAAACAACTCTAGTCCTACAAGTTTGATAACTTAGATGTAATGGACAAATTCTTTGAAAGACACAAACTATCAAAACTTACTCAAGGAGAAACTGATAATCTGAATAACTCTGTATCTACTAACAAAAAAATATCACTACTGGACCAATAAACAACATCATGATAAATGGTAAAGAAACTGAAGTTGTCAAGGATTTCATTCTACTTGGATCAACAATTGATGCCTGTGGAAGCAGCAGTCAAAAAATCAAATGACATATTGCATTGGGCAAATCTGCTGCAAAAGACCTCTTTAAAGTTTTAAAAAGTAAAAATGTCACTTTGATGGCTAAGGTGTGCCTGACCCAAACTATGTGTATTTTGCCTAATATGTATGGGAAAACTGGACAATAAAAGAGATAGACAAAAGAACTGATGCTTTTAAATTGTGGCGTTAGTGAAGAAGATTGAATATACTGTGAACTATCAAAAGAATGAACAAATTACTCTTAAAAGAAATATACCAGAATATTCCTTTGAAGTGAGGATGATGAGACTTTGTCTTGCTTACTTTGGACATGTCATCAGCAAAGACCAATTACTAGAAAAGAACATCATGTTTGGTAAAGTAGAGTGTCAGTGAAAATGAGGAAAACCCTCAATGAGATGGACTGACACAATACCAAAATCATGAGGATGGTGCAGGACCAGGCAACATTTTGTTCTGTTATACACAAGGTCACCATGAGTTGGAGCCAACTTGACGGCAATTAATAACAACAATAATCAATAATGAAATTCTTCTAAAAGAAAGAAAGGAAAAGAGAGAAGAAGGGAGGAGGTAGGGAGAGTGAGAGAGAGAGAGAGAAGGAAGGAAGAAAGGAGGGAGGCAGGGAGGAAGGAAGGGAGGAAGGAAGGCAGAGAACCACATCCAGATAGTTACAATGGTGAATGGAACCAAATATTCAAACATTTATGGGGAAATAATGCCAATTCTTCACAATCTCCTCTGGAATGGAGAAATAGAGTGGCCACTTCCCATCTAATCTCAGGAGGACAACACTACCTTACCATCAAAATCAGGTAAGGCATTGCAAGAAAATACAGCTACGTATCCGTTGTTTCACATGAATAATATTTCACATGAACAAAGCTGCCAAAATGTTTAACCAGCGATCCTTGAATCTACAAATATATAAAAAGGATAATACATCTAAACCAACTGAGATTCAGGCATATAAGATTTGTTAAAACTTTTGTAAATCAATCAATGTAATTCATTGTATTAACAGACTGAATAAGAAACCATATGATTATATCATTAGATGGACAAAAAGCATTACACAGTATTCAACACTCATGCATGATAAAAGCTCTCAAAATAATAGGAATAAAAGGGACACGCCTTAACCTAATAAAGGGAATACGTAAAAAACCTAGAGGTAACATACTTAGTGGTTGGAGACTGAATGCACTCCCCTTCAGACTAGGAACAAGGCAAAGATGCTCTTTCTCATCATTTCTGTTCAGCATATTACTGGAAATCCTAGCTGCTATAATTAGACAAAAATGAATAAATAAATAATGTAATGCAGATTGTAAAGGAAGAAATAAAACTGTCTTTATTCACAGGTAACCTGATTTTTATATGAAAAACCCCAAAGAACCTAAAAAAAAAATTCCTAATTGCTAAAAAACAGAAACAACCAAGATGTCCTTCCATAGATAACTGCATAAACAGACTGTGGTATATACATACAATGGACTATTACTCAGCAATTCAAAAGAAATGAGTGGGAATGTAAAATGGTGCAGCCACTATGGAAAACAGTTTGGTGGTTCCTAGAAAAAGTCAAACATAGAATTACTATATGACCCAGCGATTCCAATTGTAAGTATATACCTAGGAGACTTGAAAGCAATTCAAACACATTTGTACACTAATGTTCACTGCAGCGTTATACACAATAACCAAAAGGTGGAAACAACACAAGTGTTCATCAGTAGATGAAGGATAAACAAAATGTGCTACGTACATACAGTGGAATATTATTCAGCCACAAAGAGAAATGAAATTTTGATACACACTACGACATGGATGAACCTTGAAAATATTATGCTAAATGAAATAAGTCAGATACAAAAGAACTAATATTGTATGATCCCACTTATATGAAATATCTGGAATAGTCAAATGTATAGATATAAAAGTGTTACTAGTGGTTACGAGGGGCTGGGGGTATGAGGGAATGAGTCACTGCTGAAGGGGTACTGAGTTTCTCTTTGGGTTGATGTAAAATTTTGGAAATGGATAGTGGTGACAGTAGCACAACATGATGAATGTAATTAATGTCACTAAATTGGTCTCATAAAGTTATGATGTTAACCTTGATCACCTGATTGGGCTATTGTTTGAAACGATTCTTTCCCCCTTTTTCCGACACCCGCTGGAAAGAAGTCACTCTGCACAGTCCACACTTAAGAAGTGGGAAGCTATGCTTTCTGTCTTTGAGGGCAGAGTATCCACATAAATTATCTGCAATTCTTCTGCAAGGGAAATTTGTCTCTTTTCCCCCATTCATTCAGTCATTTGTTTACATCAGTGCAGATTCATAGGTATTTATTTTATACTTCAGATTATAATCCAATACTACTTTATTTATTTATTTACTCAAACTTTCCAGCCTTGGCCACTGGGAGATGGGACTACAAGATGCTCCAGGATCATCTCGTATATTTCCTACCTACCCCAGCTCTAGAATCAACAGTACCTTTGATGTGATGTGATGAGAATGGTGTTTTATTTAGCTCTGTGATTTTCCTTCCCCAAAGTCACTACCCCATAAAAACATCATACAAATCCCAGTTGAGGGTCATTCTACAAAATACATGACCACTACTCCTCAAAAGTGTCAAGGACATCAGAAACAATGTCTGAGAAGGTGTCACAGCCTAGAGAAGCCTAAGAGGACATGACAACTAAATGTGATGTGGCATGCTTGATGGGATATAGAACAGAATAAAAGGAAAATAGGTGAAAACTAAGGAAATCTGAGAAAAGTACAGACTTTAGTTAATAATAATGCATCAGTATTGATTCATTCGTTGTGACCAACTTACCACACCAGTGTAAGACATTAACAATCGGGGAAACTGGGTGTGGGGTATATGGGAACTCTCTGTACTATATTTGCAAATTTTCTGTAAATCTAAAACTATTATAAAGTTAAAAGTTTATTGTATTTTTTTTCTATTGCTGCTGTAGCAAATTACCATGAATTTAGCATCTTAAATGACATAAATTTAATATCCTACAGCTCTATAGGCCAGAAATCTGACTGGGTCTCACTGGGCTAGCATCAGGGCATTGGCAGGACCATGTCCTGCCTGTAGGCTCCCAGGGGAGAATTTGTTTCCTTGTTCATTTGGGTTGTTGACAGAATTCGCTTCCTTTCAGTTGTAGGACTGAGGTTCACGTCTCCGTGCTATGTTGTCTGAGGGCCGTTCTCAGCTCCGAGGGTCCACATTCCTTGACTCATGGTCCCCTTCTTCCATCTTCAAAGCCAGTAACCATGGAACAAATCCCTCCCACATTTCACTCTTTCTTCGTCTGTGTTCATATCTCTGACTTCAGCTAGGAAGCATTCTCCCTTAAAATCAGAGGGAGATGATTAGTCCATTAGGTTGGATGATTAGATTTGTTTCAGCAAGATAATCCAGGATTATCCCCCCATTTCAAGGTCTGTAACCTTAAACACAGGAGTCCCTGGGTGATGCAAGCAGTTAAGTGCTCGACTACTAATCAAAGGGTTGGCAGTTCAAATCCACCCAGAAGTGCCTTGGAAGAAAGGTCTGGCAATCTGCTTCCATAAGGTCACAACCATGAACACACTGTGGAGCACAGTTCTGCTCTTGACACTCACGGGGTCATGAGTTGGAGTCAACTCAGTGGCAACTGGCTTAGTTTTTTGTTAAACCTTAACCACATCCGCAATGTTTCTTTTTCCATGTAATGTAACATATTCATAAGTTCTGGGGATTAGCACATGGACATCTTTGGGGGCTATTATTCTGCATATTACATTTATTTTTTAAAATTGTACTGATGCCAAGAATCTTCCCCAGGCAAATTCAGTCATCATCTCTTGGAGTGAGGTTGACATTGGTAAGTTTAAAACTACCCAGAGACTTCTAATATGCACCTAGGGTTGAGAACCTCTATCCTAGAAATCAACAGGGTCATTCTCATAGACACTAGCAATGGACCTGGTCACCCAAGTATCTTCCACCTCTTCTCTCTCTAACTGCAGACCTAATTTTGGTACCATGATCCCCACATAGACAACTGACATTCTGTTGACAAGCAGTATTTCCATCACTGAATGTGAGGATTTCTTGGGTGATCACCTAGCAGGACAAATTATCTTTACAAGTCTCATCTTAAAAACTATAGTTATCTTTGTTTCTAGAAGGATACATGTAGGTACTATGTATATTACAGTCATAATACAGTAGTATCTTCTACAAACTTTTATACACAGGAGCTAAAAGCTTCTACAACTAGACCCATTTACCTCAGCCACCCTCTGGGAGAGAGTTGGCTCATTTCTGTCAGTTTCCTGCATACAAACATAATGAAGATTCTGAAATACTGTTCTGGGCTGGAGCATGGAGACCCATGGATATGGCTGCTTTGACAAACCCATTTACTTTACTGGTGCTCCAGAGACTAAGATTTGAAGCCATAATTTTTTTCTCTCTCGCGAGATCACTTACAGGTGAAAGGAGCTGTTTTTCTCCGGTATAACCTATTGCTTCCAGACACAAGCAGATTTAATTAAACAGTGGAACTCAATGCATTCGGATCTTACATCCACACAGCCTATCTCCCCTTTATTTGTTTGAGTAAAAAGCAAAATGAATAAAAATGTACACTAAATTTTCAAATGAGAAGGACGTTAACTTTCCTTTATAAACTAATTTTCACTGTTCCTTTTTGAGTCTTCAGTTACCTCAATCTTGATGAGACAAATCTCCATAAAGGTCCAAATTCTAAAGGGTGACAGTCCACTTTACTATGAAATTTTTTAAACAAAAAATCTCCTTTGAATAAGAATTATAATTTTATCTATTATAAATGAAAGTTTTGGTAATTGTTAGGTGTGACCCTATGTACAACAGAACAAAACACTGTCCGGTCCTGCATCATCCTCACAATAATTACTATGCTTGAGTCCATCCTTGGAGCCACAGTGTCAATTCATCTCATTGAGGGTCTTACTCTCTTTCGCTGACCCTCTACTTTACCAAGCATGATGTCCTTCTCCAGGGACTGATCCCTCCTGATAACGTGTCCCAAGTATGTGAGATGAAGTCTTGGCATCCTTGCTTCCAAGGAGCATTCTGGTTGTACTTTTTCCAAGACAGACTTGTTCATTCTTCTGGCAGTCCATGGTATAGTCAATATTCTTCGCCAACACCAGCATTCAAAAGCATGAATTCTTCTTCAAGTTTCCTTATTCATTGTCCAACTTTTGCATGCATATGAGGTGATTGAAAACACCATGGCTTGGCTCAGGCACACCTTAGTCCTCAAAGTGACATCTTTGATTTTTAACACTTTAAAGAGATATTTTGCAGGAGATTTGCCCAATGCAAGATGTCATTTGATTTCCTGACTGCTGCTTCCATGGGTGTTGATTGTGGATCCAAGTAAAATGAAATCCTTGACAATTGCAATCTTTTCTCCACTTATCACGATGTTGCTTATCGGTCCAGTTGTGCTTATCGGTACTCTGTCAATTCCTGGAGACTTGTTTTTCACCAATGCCTTCAGTGCAGCTTGGACTTCTTCCTTCAGTACCATCAGTTCTTGATCATATGGTGCCTCCTGAAACGGCTGAATGCCAACCAATTATTTTTGGTACAATGACTCTGTGTATTCCTTCCATCTCCCTTGATGCTTTCTGCGTTAATATTTTCCCAGATCATCCTTCACTAATACAATTCCAGGCTTGAATTTTTTCTTCAGTTCTTTCAGCTTGAGAAATGCAGAGTATGTTCTTCTCTTTTGGTTTTCTATCTCCAGGTCTTTGCACATTTCATTATAATACTTTACTTTGTCTTCTTAAGGCACCCTTCGAAATCTTCTGTTCAGCCCTTTTACTTCATCATTTCTTCGGTTCACTTCAAGAGAAAGTTTCAGAGTCTCTTCTGACATCCATTTTGGTCTTTTCTTTTTTTATTTTCAGTGACCTTTTGCTTCTTCATGTACGATGTCTTCAATGTCTTCCCACAACTCCTCTGGTCTTCTGTCATTAGTTTTCAGTGAGTCAAAACTATTCTTGAGATAGTCTCTAAATTCAGGTAGGACATCCTCAAGGTCATATTTTGGCTCTGGTGGATTTGTTTTAATTTTCTTCAGCTTCAACTTGAACTTGCATATGAGCAATTGATGCCCTGTTCCGCAGTCGGCCCCTGGCCTTGTTCTGACTGATGACATTGAGCTTCTCCAATGCCTCTTTCCACAGATGTAGTCAATTTGACTCCTGTATATTCCATCCAGCAAGGTCTATATGTATTGTCGCCATTTATGTTGTTGAACAAGGTATTTACAATGAAAAAGTCGTTCATCTTGCAAAATCCTATCATGTGATCTCCAGTCTCCAGCATCACGTCTGTCACCAAGGCCATATTTTCCACCTACCAATCCTTCCATTTCCAACTTTCACATTCCCATCACCAATCATTATCAATGCATCTTCATTGCATGATTGATTAATTTCAGACTGCAGAAGTTGGTAAAAATCATCAGTTTCTTCATCTTAGCTTTAGCGGTTGGTTCATAAATTTGAATAATAGTCGTATTAACTGGTCTTCCTAGGCATTAGTGAGCTGAAATGGACTAATATTGGCCATTCTGAATCAGACAATTATATCATCTACTATGCTGGGAATGACAAATTGAAGAGGAATGGCATCACATTAATCATCAAAAAGAACATTTCAGGATCTATCCTGATGTGCAATACTATCAGCAGTAGGATAATATCCATACTCCTACATGGAAGACCAGTTAATATGACTATTATTCAAATTTAGGCACAAATCACTAATGTCAACATCTGTTTAGCACCTACTATATGTTATATGCATACATTATCTCAGTTAATTCTCATAACCCTACAAAATAGTGGTTATTATCCCACATCTAATCCATCATCGATTCTGCCAACTCCACTTTCAAAATAGAGATATCTGACTACTGCGCATCACTACCACACTAATTCAAGCCATTATCTCTCTCCTATACTATTGCACAAGCTTCCTAATTTTTTCACTGCCTCCATTGTTGTGGCCCTACGTTAAATTTTCCACAGTGCAGCAAGAGTAATCTTTTTAAAAATAAACGTAATTATGTCTCACTCCTGCTCAAAACAATCTAATGACTTCCTATCCTTTCCACATAAAATCTAAGGTCTGTACGTTGGTGGAGTAGGCAGATTTCTAAGATAGCCCTCAAGATTCCCACCCCCAACTACAGATGCAATGCAATCCTGATACAAATTCCACCAGTATTTTTTAATGAGATGGAGGAACAAATCACCAACTTCATATGGAAAGGGAAGAGGCCCTGAATAAGTAAAGCATTACTCAAGAAGAAGAACAAAGTGGGAGGCCTCACACTACCTGATTTTAGAACGTATTGTACCACCATGGTAGTCAAAACAGCCTGGTACTGGTACAACAACAGATACATAGACCAATGGAACAGAACTGAGAATCCAGACATAAATTCACCCACCTACGAGCAGCTGATATTTGACAAAGTCCGTTAATTGGGGAAAAGACAGTCTCTTTAACAAATAGTGCTGGCATAACTGGATATCCATCTGCAAAAGACTGAAACAAGACCCATACCTCACACCATGTACAAAAACTAACTCAAAATGTATCAAAGACTTAAATATAAAATCGAAAACGATAAAGATCATGGAAGAAAAAATAGGGACAATGCTAGGAGCCCTAATACATGGCATAAACACAATACAAACCATAAGTAACAATGCACAAGCACCAGGAGAGAGACTAGATAACTGGGAGCTCCTAAAAATCAAAAACTTATGCTCATCAAAAGACTACACTAAAATAGTCAAAAGACAACCTACAGACTGGGAAAAAAATTTTGACTACGACAATTCTTATCAGCGTCTAATCTCTAAAATCTACAAGATACTGCAAAACCTCAATAACAAAAAGACAAACAACCCAATTGAAAAATGGGCAAAGAAGATATTCAGGCAGCTAACAGATACATGAAGAAATGCTCATGATTATTAGCCATTAGAGAAATGCAGATCAAAACTACAATGAGATATGATCTCACCCCAACAAGGCTAGCAATAATCCAAAAAGCACAAAGTAATAAATGCTGGAGAGGTTGTGAGAGTCTGCAACACTTATACACTGTTGGTGGGAATGTAAAATGGTACAAACACTTAGGAAATCAACTTGGAACTTCCTTAAAAAGCTAGAAATAGAAGTACCATATGATTCAGCTCCTTGGAATATATCCTAGAGAAACAAGAGCTGTCACATGAATAGATATATGCACACCCATGTTCACTGCAGCACTGTTCACAATAGCAAAAAGATAGAAACAACCTAGGTGCCCATCAACAGATGAATGGATAAACAAATTATGGGTATATCCACACAATGGAATACTATGTAATGATAAAGAACAATGATGAAGCCGTGAAACATCTTATAACAGGGAGGAAGCTGGAGGTTATTATGCTGAGTGAATTTAATCAGTCACAAAAGGACAAATATTGTATAAGACCACTACTATAAGAACTCAACAAAAGGTTTAAACACAGAAGAAAACATTCTTTGATGGTTATGAGGGTGGGGAGGGAGGGTGAGGGCCATTTACTAACTAGACAGTAGATAAGAATTATATTGGGTGAAGGGAAGGACAGCACACACTACAGAGGAAGTCAGCACAACTGGACTAAACCAAAAGCTAAGAAGTTTCCTGAATACAATCAAACACTTTGAGGGACTGAGTAGCAGGGTTAGGGGTCTGGGGACCATGCTTTCAGGGGACACCTAGGTCAACTGGCATAACAAAGCTTATTAAGAAAATGTTCTGCATCCTACTTTGGTAAGTGGCATGTGGGGTCTTAAAAGCTTGCAAGCAGCCATCTAAGATACATCAATTAGTCCCAACCACCTGGAGTAAAGGAGAATGAAGAACACCAAAGACACAAGGGAAGTATTAGCCCAAGAGACAGAAAGGGCCACATAAACCAGAGACTTCATCAGCCTGAGACAAGAAGAACTAGATGGTGCCCAGCTACCACAAATGACCACCCTGACAGGGAACACGACAGAGTCCCTGATGGAGCAGGAGAAAGGTGGGGTGCAGAACTCAGATTCTAGTAAGAAGACCAGACTTAATGCTCTGACTGAGACTGGAGGAACCCCAGAAAGCATGGCCCCCGGATTCTCTATCAGCCTAGAACTAAAACAATTTCCGAGGCCAACTCTTCAGACAGGGATTGGACAGGACAGTGGGACATAAAGTGATACTTGTGAGGAGTCTGCCTCTTAGCTCAAGTAGGTACAAGAGCCTAAACGGGCAGCTTCTGTCCAGAGGTGAGATGGGAAGGCAGAGAGGGTTAGGAGCTGGTTGAATGGATACGGGGTATCAGGGGTGGAAAGGAGGAGTGTGCTGTCACAGTATGGGGAGAGCAACTAGGGTCACATAACAATGTATGTATAAGTTTTTGTATGGGAGACAAACTTGAAATGTAAACTTCATTTAAACTATAACAATTAAAAAAGAAAAGAGATTCCCGCCCCTTGGTGTATGCATCTTGTATAAGCCTACCCCTTAAGTTTGGGTGAAAGGAGCCGTGGAGCACAGTGGTTAAGCACCCAGCCAATGTGTTTGAACCCACAAGTAGCTCCGTGGGAGAAAGATGTGGCAGTCTGCTTCTGTAAAGTTTACAGCCTTGAAAACCCTGTGGGGCACTTCTACTCTGTCCTATAGGGTTGCTATAAGTCCAAATCAACTCAATGACAACAGGTTTGGTTTTTGGTTTGGGTTAAGTGTGCACAGGGCCTGTGAATATGATGGGATTTTACTCCTATGATAAGGTTACTTTACATGCCAAACGTGAAGGGATTTTGCAAATGTTACCAAGGTCCCAGATAAGTTGATTTTGACTTAATCAGATGAAGTCATTAGAAGAGGGACTGGGCTCTTCCTGAAGAGGTTTCTAATGTTGGCTTAAAAAAACAAACAGCCAGGCATTTTATGAGCTGCCTATTCAGACAGCAAAGTGGAAAGCACCTGGGGGTGGTGTCATGGATTGAACTGTGTCCCCCAAAAACATGTGCATCAATTTGGGTAGGCTATGATTCCCAGTATTGTGTGATTGTCCACCATTTTGTCATCTGATGTGATTTTTCTATGTGTTGTCAATTCTACCTCTATGACGTTGATGAGATGGGATTAGTGGAAGTTATGTTAATGAGACAGGACTCAATCTACAAGATTGGATTGTGTCTTGAGCCAATCTCTTTGGAGATATAAAAGAGAGAAGTGAGCAGAGAGACATGGAGACCTCATGCCACTAAGAAAGCAGTGCCGGGAGCAGAGCATGTCCTTTGGATCTGGGGTTCCTGCTCAGAGAAGCTCCAGACCCAGGGTTCTTGATAACAAGGACGTTCCTTCAGAGCCAGCAGAGAGAGAAAGTCTTCCCCTTGAGCTGGCGCCCTGAATTCAGACTTCTAGCCTACTAGACTGTGAGAGAATAAACTTCTCTTTATTAAAGCCTTCCACTTGTGGTATTTCTGTTACAGCAGCACTAGATGACTAAGACAGGTGGCCTCAAGAAGCTGGGAACTAGTAAGAAAATGGGGATTTCAGTCATACAGCTGCAAGGAAATAAATTCTACCAACAACTTGAATGAACTTGGAAACAGATTCTTTGCTAGTCAATTCTCAAGATGAGAATTCAGCCAGGCCAATGCCTTGATTCAGCCTTATGACATCCTGAGCAGAGGATCCAGTTAAACTGTACCCAACTTCTGGCCCACAGAAAGTATGACATAATAAATTTACATTGTTTTAAACAGCAATAGAAAACTAACACTCTTGTCATACACAAACTACTATGGCCTTGCCCAATCTTACCTCTGTTAGTCTCCACCACTCAGTCTGCTCCAGCCACTATGGACTTTTTGGTGCTGCTTGAACACACCAAGCATGATTGTACCTCAGGAACTTTGCATTTGCTCTTTCCTCTGTGACTACTCCTTAGAGAAGTCCTCCTTGACCATATAATCTAAAATAATACTTCCACCACCCTCTATTTCTCTTCCTTGGCTTCACTTTTCTTCCTAGTCTTATCACTACTTGAGAATATGTAATAATTTATTTGTTTAATTTCTGTATTCACCCACCAGAATGTAAGCTTTATGAGGACAGAGACTTCATGTTTTTTAACATCCCGGGACCTAGAACAGTGTTTGATGTAAAGAAGGCACTCAAAAAATACTTGTTGGATGAATGAATTTTATAGATGAATGAAAAGAAAACCCTGACCAAAGAATTAGCACCAAGCTGGTTCCTATGAGGCAGAGGTCAAATATACCTCCATTTTCCAACTTCTCCACCATTTCAGACACCAGCCATTCCCCCCATAGCATTCTTTCTCTACTGGGTTTGAAAATTCATTGCAACAATCACAGAGAACTCACAGAAACACCATATCTGCAATAACAACTTTAATATAACAAAGAAGGATATAAACAGAAACAAAGGTACATGTAAGATGAGCTTTTGGAAGGGTTCCAGTACAGTGCCTCAGTGTCTCAAAGGAGACTCATTTATGTCTCAGAGGATACCTGCTTACCCTACTGAAAAGCAATTTCCTTCTCACCTATCAGGAACTTTTCAAACAGGAAATAATCTGTGACATCACTTGGTGGGTCTGCCATCAGCTGCTCCTCTCAGCTAGCTTCCAGCTCCTCCTGGCCAGCTCTCGGGTGGTCCCTGCTCTGTGAGTGGCCCTCTGCTCAGGGTGCCCCAGCTTTCAGAGTGCTACAGCTCTTGGCCAGGGTTCAGCCTTCACACTCTGCTGCCACTGTCCAGGTCTGCTCATTGTCTGCCTTTTCTGGTACTGTCTCAGCCTCCGCTTTTATCACCATTGCAGGTTTACCTGGTCAGGGAGGGTCTCAGCACAGGGCTCCCATGTCCAAATGATGTGCTCTCTTTTTGGCTCTTGTTGAGCAGGAGATCCCATCTTAGCCTCCGTGTTCTAAAGTTTTATCAGTCACCAAATGGGACCCCCAGTTAATCCTGGTAAAGGTCAGACTGGGTGGGGCTCCCCAGCCAATCTGGGTAAAGGTCAGCCCAGGCAGGTCTCAGAAACCAGAACCAAAAGACAAAACTGCTTTTTGGTAGGACGATTCTACACCATGCAATGAGGAAAACTAAAGCTAAGACAGGCTATTTGTCCAAAGTCAATTGACAGCATAAGGTAGAGTCAGAATTTGAAAAATGACTTTTCTGACAACAAAGACTATTCTCACTCAGCTGTAAAATGTAGGTGCTCAGGAAAAGAAAAAGGTGAACTCTTAAACAAGGTTTCTTGATGACATGTAGTACCAAAATGCTCGGGGATTTTCTGGATTCAGCATTTTGATTTGACACTCATTTGACAATATGTTTGTTTAAGCTGAAAGAGTCCTTTAATATCCTCTTACTCTAAATTCCTTATTTTACTATTGAGGAAATAAAAACCTGCAAGTATTTAATTACTTGTCCAGTGTTACACTGTTTGGTGGAGGAATCGAAAGACCAGAGAGATAGTTGTCTATCCTAGGAACAATTTCTGTCTAAAAACAATCTAATTAGAAAAGTTTAATATTTTTAGTCAATAGTACTATAGTACAAATGGTGACTCTACACTTGGACCTAGCCAGTTGTAATACACAGGAATCAAATCGACTACATCTGTGGAAAGAGACTCTAGAACAAGGCTAGGGGCCGACTGCGGAATGGACCATCAATTGCTCATGCGCAAGTTCAAGTTGAAGCTGAAGAAATTTAGAACAAGTTGACGAGAGCCAAAGTACAACACTGAGTATACCCCACCTGAATTTATAGACCATTTTGAGAATAGATTTGATGTGTTGAACACTAATGACTGAAGACCAGACAAGTAGTGGACTGACATCAAGGACATCATACATGAAGAAAGCAAGAGGTCATTAAAAAGACAAGAAAGAAAGAAAAGACCAAAATGGATGTCAGAAGAGACTCTGAAACTTGCTCTTGAACGTCAAGTAGCTAATGCAAAAGGAAGAAATGATGAAGTAAAAGAGCTGAACAGAAAATTTCAAAGGTGACTTGAGAAGACAAAGTAAAGTATTATAATGACGTGCAAAGACCTGGAGATAGAAATCAAAAGGGAAGAACTCGCTTGGCATTTCTCAAGCTGAAAGAACTGAAGAAAAAATTCAAGCCTCGAGTTGCAATATTGAAGGATTCTACATGGAAAATATTAAGTGACCCAGGAAGCATCAAAAGAAGATGGAAGGAATACACAGAGTCCCTATACCGAAAAGAATTGGTCTACATTCAACCATTTCAGGAGGCAGCATATGATCGGGAGCTGATGGTACTGAAGGAAGAAGTCTAAGCTGCACTGAAGGCACTGGTGAAAAACAAGGCTCTAGAAATTGACAGAATACCAATTGCCATGTTTCAACAAATGGATGCAGCACTGGAAGTGCTCACTCATCCATCTATGAAGAGAAATTTGGAAGATAGCTACCTGGCCAACCAACTGGAAGAGATCTATATTTATGCATATTCCCAAGAAAGGTGAGCCAACCAAATGCAGAAATTATTGAACAATATCATTAATATCACATGCAAGTAAAATTTTGCTGAAGATCATTCAAAAGTGGCTGCAGCAGTATATTGACAGGTAACTGCCAGAAATTCAAGCCGGATTCAGAAGACAAGATGCAACTGAGGATATCATTGCTGATGTCAGATGGATCCTGGCTGAAAGCAGAGAATACCAGAAAGAAGTTTACCGGTGTTTTATTGACTATGCAAAAGCATTCGACTGTGTGGATAACAACAAATTATGGATAACATTTCAAAGAATGGGAATTCCAGAACACTTACTTGTGCTCATTATGAGCCTGTACATAGATCGAGAGGCAGTCATTTGAACAAAACAAGGGGTTACTGTGTGGTTTAAAGTCAGGAAAGGTGTGCATCAGGGTTGTATTTTCACCATACCTATTCAATCTGTATACTGAGCAAATAATCTCAGAAGCTGGACTGTATGAAGAAGAACAGGGTATCAGGATTGGCGGAAGACTCAATCACAACCTGCATTATGCAGATGACACAATCTTACTTGCTGAAAGTGAAGAGGACTTGAAGCACTTACTGATGAAGATCAAAGACCACAGCCTTCAGTATGGATTACACCTCAACATAAAGAAAACAAAATCCTCACAACTGGACCAATAAGCAACATCACGATAAACGAAGAAAAGATTGAAGTTGTCAAGGATATAATTTTACTTGGATCCATAATCAACACCCATGGAAGCAGCAATCAAGAAATCAAAGGACGCACTGCACTGGGCAAATCTGCCACAAAAACCTCTTTAAAGTGTTGAAAAGCAAAGAAGTCACCTTGAAGACTAAGGTGCACCTCACCCAAGCCAGGGTATTTTCAATCGCCTTATATGCGTGCAAAAGCTAGACGATGAATAAGGAAGATCAAAGAAGAATTGATGCCTTTGGCTTGTGGTGTTGGTGAAGAATATGCCATGGACTGTCAAAAGAATGAACAAATTTGTCTTGGAAGAAGTACAACCAGATTTGGACATGTTATCAGGAGGGATCAGTCCCTGAAGAAGGACATCATGCTTGGTAATGTAGAGGGCCAGCAAAAAAGAGGAAAGACCCTCAACAAGATGGATTGACACAGTGGCTACAACAATGGGCTCAAGTATAACAACGATTGTGAGGATGGTGCAGGACTGGGCAGCACTTCGTTCTGTTGTACATAGGGTCGCTATGAGTTGGAACCAACTCGACAGAACCTAACAACAACAATAACAAGAATCCTGTTAAATTGACACAACAGTAAGGGAGTAGCGGAGAGAGGGGATGAGTGTGCTACGTGATTGAATCACACCCTCCAGATTGTGTGGGTTCACTTTATCCTTTTTGGGATAACTGAAAAGTAAAAGAACATTCCACCTCCTTTTTCAGAAAGAAACAGGTTTTCTCATATTTAATAAAATAAGCTCAAATCAAAGTAATATTTATTCATGTCATTAAGACTAGAGATTTCCTCAAATTGAGAAAATAACATCCACTGAAGATAGATTCTGTCCAAAAATTCCTCTGCTATAGAAAGACAAAGGCGTCACTCCCTACACAGCTCCTGGTAATGGCCCAGTCAAGAGAAATCCAGAACTTGGTTAAACAAATAACACCTTTGGTTTTAGAGGGGTGCCTGGTGGTGAAAACGTTTAATGCGCTAGAATGCTAACCAAAAGTTTGGTGGTTTGAGTCTACCCAAAGGTGCCATGGAAGAAAGGCCTGGTGATCTACTTTCAAAAAATCAGCCATTGGAGACATTGAGCACTGTTCTACCCTGACGTATATGGGGTCACCTTGAGTCAGAATCGACCCGACAGCAACTGTTTCCTTTCTTTCTTCTTCTTTTCTTTAAGGTTTGGTTTTGGAACTAAATAGAGTAACTGGTGAAGGCATGTATTTAAGTCCTCATCTGTCACTTAAAAACATAACAAAATAGCAACAACAACAAAAACTTTTCTTCCCTTTATGGCTGCTTTCCCACAAGCAGAGCTCCTGGAGAGCTGTCAGGACCATGGACAGCATCCTGGCAGGTTGGCATTGGGTGGGTTCCCTACTGATTGCCCTGACCTTGTTAATGGCAGCTTAAGTGAAAAGGCTAACTTCAGCATGGGAAGAGTAGATATGCAGAACAGACGCATCTTTCTTTTACTGACCAGGTGGTGCCATAGGTGCATAATGTAAGTACCAGAACTTGGGGGAGTATTTCTGTGTCTGCCCAATTTGGCTATCATTTGGATGAGACCATGTGGTTTATTGTATCCTGTACAACATTTATTGTAAAATTTAATAAATAGGAATAGTAACAACTTGTTTTTCTTCAGTGTTTACTATGTCCAGGCACTGCTGAAAACAGCAGTGTGCTGCAGCTGGCTCAGACTGGCTCCCAGGAGCCACCTGGAACGTGTGCCCGACCCAGAGTTCAGTGATACCACATCAGAAGCTTGAAATCTACCAGGGTGGGAGAATTACACCATGACAACTGACAAATTCTATAATTCAGGGATTTTTTTCCATAAGAGCCAGTTGTTAAAATTTACCAGTATGCTACTGGTTCTAAGCATTCTATGTGCACTATGTCATGTAGTCCTATTGAAAGCCTGTTACTATTATCCACATTTTAAACAGAAAGAACGTGGGGCGCATAGAAGCTGGCGACGCTAACCAGTTCAAACATCTGTTAGGTACCGGAGCTAGGATTCCAGCCCAGGCACTCTGACTTGAGATCTCACACTAAATCCCACTGTTCCCACAAATTACACTAAAAGATGAGGGCTGATAGAAGTTTTACTTCCTATTTGTTCTTAGTGTTTTACTTGGTGTTACTCACACTGAATAAAGGAGCGATCTCTAGTTATCAGATTACTCTGAGTGTTGAATTGGAAAGAACTGTCCCCACTCTGAAGCTGAGAGCATCAACAGAAGAGAGTCCTCCCGGACTTGAATCCACGTCTTAGTAACACCAATTCAGAACCGTGCCACGGTGGGGATGCTTCCAACGCTGGCTTTCCTGATTCAGGCAGAATCCAAGGTCTGCAAAAAACATTTGAATTAGGCTTCATTAAAATGTTCATTACCCTTATTTGGAACATTAATGGATAAATTCTCCCAGATCTATTTATAGAAATACAAATTAAAAAAAAACAAACACGCAAGCCTAATTCTCAAAATGACAGCTTTTGGAAAGGGGATCATCAGTCTTGGTTCTCTTCATTAAAAATATGCATGTATACATGTCCATTAACAAATAAATGGATAAACAAAACGCGGTACATATCTGCAGCCATAAAGAGAACTGAAGTCCTAATTCATGCTGCTATCTGGATGAAGCTTGAAAACATTATGCTGAGTCAAGTAGTCAGTCACTAAAGGACAAATACTGTATGATCCCACAGCCTAGTTCTGAGCAGGTGTATCAAGGCCCTGAAGTACTTACTCGGGAGTTAGAGTCATGATTTATACCCCACTTTGTTCCTAGAGAGAGGAAAGATACCATGAGACATTAAGAGGATCTCAGCCGCCCTACCCATGTAATAATTTTCTTGAGAACCAGTACTCAACAAGTGTTTGCCAGATAAATAAATGACTGCATTTAAAGTCTATCAGAATGAAAATCTAATTTTTGTCAAGGATAGCGTGTTTTAAATTCTTCACTATGATTCTTAAATCGTATCAAAGGCAGGTTTTATGGTTTTTTAGATCAAATCCAATTAATCGTCTAGAATGCTTCTTCATACATCATGTTTACTTAATTAAGATCGAAGATAAGAGGCTACATGGTGGAAGACATTTCCAAGTAAATGTTTCATAAGGATTACAACATTTTTCCACAATTCAGTTTAAAAACTCAAAGAAATAAATCAATTTTTTCTATGAACATAAATTTTCTAAAGCTAGTGAAAATATTTATTGTGGTTATACAATTTTCAGTTCAAAATGTTGATAATACTGTGACATTCAATTGTGTAATGCTAACCTCATCAACTTTCAGAATCTTCTCATTGGTTTCTGGGCCCACAGGAAGGGGCTATCATCTGAAAAGCCCAAGTGGAGGCACAGAAGTCCCTTTTCCAACTCTCACAAGCCTTCCCCCACCCCAACTTAAATAGAAATCAAAAGCAATCCTGCATTACTCCCTTTGTAGAATTGTTTCTCTCCTTCATTGTTAGGCATACTTCCAGCTCTTCTGGCCACAGGTGCGGGTCTATGACCTAGGTGTGACAATCAGGCTTTCTGTCCAGGGAGGCTGACCCTGCACAAGGACACACAGGACAAGGGAAGTGACTGAAGCGACTGTCACCCCTCAGCTGGGATTCTGGCAGCTGTTCTGTGTCTTGTGGCCTTGTCCTACCTCAGGCTGGTTTAGCTTTTTTTTTTTTTAATTCTGGGAGACATCCAGTATTCCATATGAAATGAAATTCTTTTACTTTTCTTCTACTTCAGTTAGCCAGAAGTCAGTTTCTATAGACTGCAAACAAAAAGCCCTAATCTGTATGACAATTGACATGCGGATGTCTGAGTGGAAGACTATCAGAATCAGACAGTCCTGTATTTTCATCTTACTCACCAGAAATAGTGCTTCCAGCATTGTATTATTTTTCTATTGCTGCATAGCAAATTACCACAAATTCTGCGGCTTAATATAATGCTCACTTACTACCTTACAGTTTCTTTACATCACATTGTAACCTGACCCTACAAATGCCAGTAAATTTCCATTAGTCTTAAACTAGCCCAAATCAGATTTGGCCCACCCCGCGAACGCAGAAGAGCCAGCTGTGAGTGCTAATTGACCTCAACAGAAGACACAGCAGCAGGTGGAACCAATCAGAAGGAAAATCATCACCCAAACCCTATTCTGAAGGTAGAGGTCCCACAAGAATCACGTCACCTCCTGTTTCCTGGCCGCCTTCTAGAATTTTCATCCTTGGTACACCTGTGCGGCTGCCATCCTGCTGCCCAAATCACATATAAGCCCTGCTTCCCCATAGCTCGGGGACTTGGACTAGGGGTACTTCCTCCCGCCTCCTTGCTCTGCACATTGCAGTAAAGCTACTTTCTCTTTCTCAAAGGCTGGTGTCCTGATCATTGGCAAGTCTGAGCGTGCTGGACAAGGACCCACCTTTCTGAGTTCAGTAACAATATGTGCAGGTACAGGTTAGGTGGGTCCTGTTCTCAGAGTCTCACCAGCTAACCTCAAGGTGTCTTCTGGGGCTACAATTCCTCTTCCAAAGGTGTGGTGTCCTCTTCCAAGTTTACTGGTATTAAGACAGAATTCACATCCTTGCAGCTACATGACTGAGATCTCTGCTGTCTTGCTGGCCATCTGCTTGTTTCCTAGAGGCCACTCTCTAGTTCTTGCCACATAGCCCCCTTCATAAGACTCTCACACTCCCAATTTCTCTACCTTCAAGAAGTAGCCAGACCCTAAGAGGGCTTGACTGATTAGATCAGACCCACCCAGATAATCTTCTTCTGATGAACTCAAATCAACTAATCGTGAGTGAGTAACCATTGTTTTCACAGGTTCCGCCATACTTCTTGTTGTTGGTAGCTGCTGTTGAGTTGGCCCTGACTCATGGTGACCCCATACACAAGAGAACAAAATGCTGCTCAGTTGCAGATTGGACTATTGTGAACCATAGGCTTCTCATTGGCTGATTTTCAGAAGTAGATCACCAGGCCTTTTTTCCTAGTCCATCTTAGTTTGGAAGCTTTGCTGAAACATGTTCAGCATCATAGCAACATAGAAGCCACCACTAACAGGTGGGTGGTGGCTATGCATGAGGTGCATTGGCTTGGAATCGAACCTGGGTCTCCCACGTGAAAGGTGAGACTTGTACCACTGAACAACCAATGCCCTCCTAAACCAGTTGCCATCCAGTCAACCTTGACTCATGGTGACCCCATGTGCTTAAGAGCAGAACTGTAATCCATAGGGTTTTCAATGACTGACTTTTCAGAAGCAGATTGCCACACCTTTCTTCTGAGGTGCCTTTGGGCAGACTCAACAGCCAAACTTAGTTAACAGCCTAGCTTATTAACTGCTTGCACCGCCCAGGGGCTCTGTCTGTACTTAAGGGCGGAGACTTACGCAGGGAGTGCACACCAAGGGGCAGGAATCTTGGGTCATCTTAGAAGTCTGCCTTCCACAAGCAAATTTAGTTCATTTCTCTAGGTGTTTGCTTTTATGTCAGATGAGGAAAACAATTCCCACTTTTACTGTTGCAGAGACTAAACAAAATAGTCTATGTACATTTATTAGAAAGAGCTTGGTTCATAGTGAGCACTCTGTAAAGAGTTGTTGTTATTATTAACCAATAATATTCATTGAATTGAATAAAATATATTGTGTATTAAAATTTCCCCATCCCATCAAAGGTTAAAATGAGCTTTGAGAAAATGAATAAAAAACAATGTGTATACAAACCTTTGGTGAAAATTCCCTCCAATACATTAATATTCCAGCTAGTCTGTAAAATGTTTTCTTCTGATTAAGTTACCTGTATAGCATTTTCAAAGCATTAAAGTAACATTTGTTCCTATACTCTCATTCCTTAACATATTGGTTGATAGATTGTAGTATATCTGAACACAATGAAAGACTGCAAAGCTTTTCCTTGTATAAAACACATTTTCTTCCTTCAGATATTTTTTGCTACATATACCATGCTTCTCTATATGCTGGATTTATGTTAAAAATATTTTAAAGCTAAAAGAATTCTGCAGCTTTCCCAAAAGCCTATCAACTTCTCTCCTGCTGGTTTTTTCAGGTTACACTGATTTTCCCCCACTCATTGTCACCATCAAGCCCATTGTATTCCAGTCTGTTTTATTGTTCTGTTGCTAAGAAACTAAGTTGCCTCATTATGTACGGTCCTCATGTGCCAGCTTTGCTAATCAGTTAGGAATACATTTTCTTAGGGGATTATTTTCTGTATAATAACATTTACTCCTTACGCTGGTGGACCATTGATGTGATGACAGCACTTTTGTTATTGCCGTTAAGCTACAGTACAATGAGCTATAAATCCACCAGCTGTTAGCTCTTGAGAAGACCAGTGACTTCACTGTTCCAATGAGACCCGATCTTTTGCACAGGATTTACGCTTTTAAAACTTTCTACCTAATGACTGTTTTGATAGATTTTTTTCTAAGTCTAAGAATTTAATTTAATTCAACACAAAGAAATAAAAAAATCACTGCCTTTTCATTGGCGATATGAACCTGGTTGTAGGGATATTTACTTCCCTCTGAAAAGTTGTGTTCTTTTCAGGCCATACAAGGATTCTGGGATAATACAGAACAGCAAGTGACAAGCATTTTCCCTGGAGTCAGCAGCATTAACCACCCCACCTACATCAGTGCGTGAGGGAAACTAGCTTGGGGTCTGGGGAAGACATCTGGGCGCTATCTTGATTCCACGGCCCTCTAGGAGTGCTGGCTTCCCTACCCACAAAATGAAAATAACAATAATACCTATCTACCTACCCCACTGATTTACATGAAATAATATATTTGAAATCTCTTTGTAAATAGAAACCCCAAGCAAATAGGCATAACTATGAACGTATTACTGGGATCAGAGAAAGAAATAATTCCAAGATTCTTCTGCATTTTCCATCCCAAGGAAAATAACAAATTAAGTGTCAGAAAGGAAACAGGTAGTGATTAAAACTGTTAAAAAAAAAAATACCTCTGTGGCTCTATATGTTACTGTAGGGTGATGAGAAACTAGGAATGCATCTGCTAGGACTTGACTTGTGAGAGTTTTGTTTGTGAAAAATATTATATTGTCTACAACTTCTGTAAAGGCTGATCGTACAGCCTCAGTTCTGTATGTTCTGTCACTGAGAACATACAGCTTATCAATTCCTAGGTACTGGGTGACTTAATGTGTTCGTGTTTGCCAAGTACTGGAGGTTTTGACAGACGAGCTCAGTGCTTCATTATGTCTCTGACCTAAAATCTCGCAAGATATACTTTTTCAATTGAAATTGGCTTTAAACAATTTCATGAATTCTTTTTAAAGATAGAAAGAGTATACGGAAATGGCTTACTTAAAAAAAATCTTAGTAGCCATAAGAATTCATGGTATATAGTAGATGAATAAAAGAACAACAATTAAACATAGATAATTTAGGATTCAACCGAAAGAAGAAAATTTAGTAGTTTCAGACGATAAACAAGTGAATACCACCAGACTCGAAGACAAGGATGTAAATGCAATTACATTCAAATTCACTTGAGCAGCAACCCCTGCAGCCAGCAGGAGGGGGTAGAAATGTGAAATAAGGAAGGGAAACCAACCAATGAGCAGACTGGGCAACTGGGGCTCAGTTCTATTGGGGAGTTCAGGGAGACTATGTTTATAGCTGAGGGAGGAAGACTTCGGTGTTTTTCTACCACTTCCCTTCCATTTTAGCTGAAGGCTGCTTCCAGGGGTATGAGCTCCATGGCACTTCCAGAGAGCCCTGCACATGAATCACAGAAGGGCACAGGCTCCTGTGGCCAGAGGAAGCCCTTCTGCAGACTCATAGATGCTTTCAGTATGAAGCCCTGGAGAGTAAGGGAACAGTGAGTGCATCCCCAGGGACAACGAGCAGGGCACCAGCAATATCTGCTACAATGGCTCATGTTATCACCTAATGAAATTTTTCTATAACTAGAGCATGTATCTTTTCAGTTAATTAACTTTGAATGAAATTTTTCAGTATTCTTTCTGCTCTATGATCCTTGGAAAAGCCCTCACATAAATGAATAAATCTATATTAAAAAATTTTGAGAGGTGGTCCAAGATGGCAGAGTAATCAGATGCTCCATAACGTCCCTCTTACAACAAAGACCTGAGAAAAAGTGAATTGGATATAGATGACAACTTTGGAACCCTGAGCATCAGAAACAAGGCTGAAGAATTGGACTGAATGTAAAGTGGAAGGATAGACAGCACAAACACTGGACACAGAGAATTATGGATCACTGGTGCCCTGCTAGCTGAACCTGCACAGCATGGCCATATTGAGACAAAGTGAGTAGCATTCCCAGCTGAAACCCCCATCACCTTATGCAGCCAAGCAGGAGTGACTCTGCACTCACATCCAGAGCTAGACAGGAGTACTTCCTGCCCTGTGAAAGTTAAGGGAATGCACCCTACCCACCACACCCACCCCAATTCCCCTTGCTGGAGTTCCACAGGCCTGAATGTACCCTCCTTGCTCATCCTCCCGCCCCACATGCCAACCCACTCCAGTGACACCTACCATCACCCTGCCCCCTAAGCCAGGAGCCCATGAATTGGAGGCACCTCCTACTTCACTCAGCCATGTGCACTGGGGACCCACGAACCTGCAGTGCCTCCTACTCCCTTCAGCTACCCGCGCCAGGGGACCTAAGGACCAGCAGTGCCTCCTACTCCCTCCAGCCACTTGTGCCAGGGGGGCTGAGGTCCAGGGGTGCCTCCTATTCCCTCCAACCACCTGTGCTGGGGGCCTGAGGCCTGCTCGTGACTCCTACTCCTTCCAGTCCCCCACGTCGGGGGACTGAAGACCAGCAGTGCCCTCTACTGCGTCTGGCCATCCCAGCCGGGGGGAGGGGCGCTGAGGGCTGCTGGTGCCTCCTGTTCCCTCTCCCCATCCACACAGGGACCCGGGGACTGGCAGTGCTATCCACTCCCTCCTGCCACCCTTGCTGGAAGCCTGAGGGCCAGTGGTGCATCCAACTCCCTCCAGTCACCTGTGCCAAGGGACCAAAGACCAGTTGCACAACCCCCCGTGATGAGCGTTAGTGAACAGGGGCATGCCTTCTAACCAGGTACCCATGGACAGATGACATTCATTCTGCCTCACCCCCTGCACTGTCCCTTCTTGCAATCAGAGGCTTGTGCCTGCTCTAAACACTCCCGTGCAGCCCTGCCCACCCTGGACCATTCATGAGAGTTTCTGCACAATCCACTTAGTGACCAATGGCCCAGGTACCCTCGCCCCGACCTCCTGGCAATCAGCAGAGTACACACAAAACACCCAACCCAGCAACCAGGGAGAACTCCCCCTGAACCCATGGCCAGGTGACCAGCAGACAGACACATCACCTCACCAGAACTGCCAGAGAACAGAGACCTGCGCTCACACATGCGTTCGCTGCCCTACTCACCCAGAGATAGGAGGTAAGGGCTCCAGCGCAATCGGATTAGCAACAAGAGTAGCACACAGTCTACTTGGACATATCAAAACAAAACAAAAATTCAAGGTGCAGCAAACAAACATATGATAAATAAATAATTAGAATAACTTTCTGATGCCTCAGAGACAATATCAAATCACATAAAGAAGCAGGAGAAGATGGCTCCAGCAAGTGACCAAAAAAAAAGAACCAAAAAACTTTCTGGAGGAAGAAATGGCCTTGGAACTACCTGATAAGGAATTCAAAAGACAAATATACAGGGTTTTCCAACAGATCAAGAAAGAGATCAAGGAAGAGACATGCAAAAAACAAGGAAAACATAGACAAAGTCAAAGAAAACACAGAAAAAGCAATAGAAAAATTCAAGAAAACAATACAAGAACAAAACAACAAAATAAATAGACAATTAGAAACCATACAAAAATAGTAACTAGAAATCCAAAATTTAAACAATAAAATTTCAGAAATAGACAATTCAATAGGAGCAGAATTGAAACAACAACACACAGGATCAGTGAATTTGAAGACAAATCCCATGACACCAATTTGTTTGAGGAAAAATCAGAAGAAAAATGAAGAAAGCCTACAAATTATGTGGGATACTATCAAGAGAAAAAATTTGCACTTTATTGGAATTCTAGAACAGGGGGATGCAGTGGAAAACACAGAGAGAATTGTCGAAGACTTGCTAGCATAAAACTTCTCTAATATCAAGAAATATTAGAAGATATCCATCAAAGAAGCTCAACAAACTCCATATAGGATCAATCCTGAGGGAAAGTCACAAAGTCATGTCATAATCAAATTTGCTGAAACCAAAGACAAAGAAAACAGAGAGTAGATCTAGAAAACAAAAAGCCACCTACAAAGGGGAACCAATAAGACTAAACTCTGATTACTTGGCAGAAACCATGCAGGCAAGGATACAATGGGATGACATATATAAAACCCTGAAAGAAAAAAAAAATCGTGAACCAAGAATTATATATCCTGCAAAACTCTCTCTCAAATATGACGGCAAAAATTAGGACATTTATCTAAACAGAAATTAAGTGAATTTGTAAAAACCAAAGAAATATTTTACAAGAAATATTAAGGGAGTCCTTCGGTTAGAGAACCAACAGCATCAGACAACAAATAATACGTAATAAAAATAACAAATAATCCAAGAAGCTGGACTGTATGAAGAACAGGACATCAGGATAGGAGGAAGACTCATTAGCAACCTGTGATATGTAGATGACACAACCTTGTTAGCTGAAAGTGAAGAAGATTTGAAGCACTTACTGATGAAGATCAAAGACAACAGCTTTCAGTATGGATTGCACCCAAGCATAAAGAAAACAAAAATTCTCACAACTGTACCAATAAGCAACATCATGATAAATGGAGAAAATACTGTAGTTGTCAAGGATTTCATTTTACTTGTATCCACAATCAACATCCATAGAAGTAGCAGTCAATAAATCAAACAACGTATTGCATTGGGCAAGTCTGATGCAAAAGACTTCTTTAAAGTGTTAAAAAGCAAAGATGTCACTTTGAGGACTAAGGTGTGCCTGACCCAAGCATGGTATGTTAATCGCCACATGTGCATGAGAAAGCTGGACAATAAATAAGGAAGACTGAAAAATTGATGCCTTTGAATCACAATGTTGGTAAAGAATATTGAATATGCCATGGACTGCCACAAGAGTGAACAAATCTGTCTTGGAAGAAGTACAGCTAGAATGCTCCTTAGAAACGAGAAGGGTGAGATCTCGTCTCATGTACTTTGGATATGTTATCAGGAGGGACCAGTCCCTGGAGAAGGACACCATGTTTAGTAAAGTAGAGGGTCATTGAAAAAGAGGAAGACCCTCAATGAGATGGACTGACAGAGAGGCTACAACAATGGGCTCAAGCATAAAATGACTGTGAGGATGGCATAGTAGAGGGCAGTGTTTTGTTCTGTTGTACAAAGAGTCTTATATGTAGGAACTGACTCGACTGTACCTAACAACAACAACAATGACAAATAATCACAGTAATTGTAAATGGCTTAAATGCACCTGTAAAGAGTCAGAGAGTGGCAGAATGGATTAAAAAAAAAGGACACATCAATATGCTGTCTACAAGAAACACACCTTAGTCACAAAGACATAAATATATTAAAAATCAAAGGATAGAAAAAATATATATCAAGCAAACAATAACCAAAACAGTGCAGGAGTGGCAATATTAATCTCTGATAAAATAGATTTTCAGGCAAAATCCACCATAAAAGATAACCAAACCTGATGCTATCGAGTCAATTGCTACTCATGGTGACCCTATAGGACAGAGTAGAACTGCCCCATAGGGTTTCCAAGGAGCAGCTAGTGGATTCGAACTGCTGAACTTTTGGTAAGCAGTCTGAGTTCTTAAGCACTGCATCACTAGTGCTCCATAAAAGATAAGGAGGGACACCATATTATGATTAAAGGGTCAATTAACCAAGAGGACATAACCATAATAAATATATACACATCCAAAGACAGGGCTCTAAAATACATAAAACAAACTCTAACAGTATTCAAAAGAGAAATAGACAGTTCCACAACAATAGTAAGAGAGTTCAACACACCACTTTTGGTGAAGGTCAGAACATCTAGAAA
>NW_004444141.1:4154167-4155505 GCF_000243295.1 Trichechus manatus latirostris
AGAAGAGATCGAAGAGGTAATTCACCCCTCGCCCTTCCCTCCTCCTCCAGAAAAAAGCCCTGGCCTGGAAGGCTTCACTGGAGGATTCTACCAAAAACTCAGAGAAGAGCTTACATCAGTACTACTCAAATTATTTCAGAGCATAGAAAAGGAAAGAATACTTCCGAATTCATTCTGTGAAGACAACATAACCTTGATACTAAAGCCAGGCAAAGACATCATATAAAAAGAAAATTACAGACTAATATCCCTCATGAATATAGATGCAAAAATTCTCAACAAAATTCTAGCCAATAAAATTCAACATCATATCAAAAAAATAATACATCAGGACCAAGTGGGATTCATACCAGGTATGCAAGGATGATTCACCATTAGAAAATCAATCAACATAACCCACCACGTAAATAAAACAAAAGAATCACATGATCATCTCAAACGATGCAGAAAAGGCATTTGATAGAGTCCAACATCCATTCCTGATAAAAACTCTCAGCACAATAAGAATGAAGGGAAATTCCTCAATGTAATAAAAGGAATTTATACAAAACAAACAGTCAACCTTATTCTCATCAGAGAGACTGAAAGCATTCCCCTTGAGAATGGGAATCAGACTAGGATGTTCTTTATCACTACACTTACTCAGCATTGTGCCGGAAGTCCTAACTAGAGCAACAAAGAAAGAAAAAGAAATAAAAGGCATTCAAACTGGTAAGGAAGAAGTAAAACTAACCCTATTTGCAGACGATATGATCCTATGCATAGAAAACCTGGAAGATTCCACAAGAAAGCTCTGGACATAATAGAAGGATTCTGCAAAGTAGCTGTATACGAGATCAACATACAAAAATCAGTTGGATTCCTCTACACCAACAAAGAGAACTTCAAAAAGGAAATCATGAAAACAATACCATTTACAATAGGCCCCAAAAAGATAAAATAGCTCACCCATCCATTGCCGTCCAGTCGATCCCAACTCATAGGAATAAATCTAACCAGGGACATAAAAGACTTATACAAAGAAAACTACAAGATACTACTGCAAGAAACCAAAAGAGACCTACATAAATGGAAAAACATTCCATGCTCATGGATAGGAAGACTCAGCATTGCAAAAATGTCAATCCTACCCAAAGCCATATACAGATACAATGCAGTCCTGATCCAAATTCCAACAGCATTTTTTTCTTTTTGTTTTGTTTATTATTGCAGTTTAAGTGAAAGTTTACATTTCAAGTTAGTCTCTTACACAAAAATTTATACAGACATTGTTATGTGACCCTAATTGCTCTCTCTATACTGTGACAGCACACTCCTCCTTTCCACCCCTGATTTCCC
>NW_004444141.1:4156499-4176602 GCF_000243295.1 Trichechus manatus latirostris
CTATGGAAAATGGTATGGCGCTTTCTTAAAAAGCTAGAAATAGAAATATGATATGACCCAGCAATCCCACTCCTAGGTATACACCCTAAAGAAATAAGAGCTGTGACAGCAATAGACAAACGCACACCCACGTTCATTGCAGCCTTATTCATAATTGCAAAAAGATGGAAACAGCCTAAGTGTCCAAAAACAGATGAATAGATTAACAATAAAAAATTTCTGTCTGGGCTCATTATTCCATGCCTTCAATTTGGGATCAAGATTTCCAGGGCCTTTTATCAATACATACTCCTATGGCTTAGAAACTTTAATTTATTATTACCTAATAATTTATGGAGCACCTTCTGTATGAAAATCACTCTGCTGTTACTTGGGAGATGAAGATAAAATAGAGTCATTGCTCTCAAGCAGGGAAACACCATTTGCAAACACAATTGCTAGTGAAGTATTAAAGGTACATGAAAAGTTTGTGTCAGGCATTGTTGGAGATGATTTTCTTAATCTTAGAAAGGTGTTCATCTCTATGTCTTGCTGTTTCAAATGCTATTTTATAGGAAAATGGCAGCAGTATCTTCAACTGATTCATCTTTTATAAGAAATAAAGCATTAAGTTTAGTATTCATTTATTTTAAAGAAAAGAGATTTTCAGGAAGTCCCTGGGAGGTGTAAATGGTCAATCCACTTGGCTGCTAACCAAAAGGTTAAAGTTCAAGTCCCCTCAGAGGTGCCTCAGAAGAAAGGGCTGGCAATCTACTTCTAAAACATCAGACACTGGAAACCATATAGAGTATAGTTCTACTCTGATACACATGAGGTTGCCATGAGTTGGAACTGACTTGAGAGCAACTGGTAATGGTATGATTTTCAACAAATATTAGGAGAAAATACTTTCAGTATGAAAAAGGAACTCCTAGTCATTTCTTTATATGATAGTGACATCAATCTATTCCACCAAAGTTCCTATATATATGTAAAAATTATCTAATTAATAGAGGAGAAAAAAACTACTAAGATAGATTTAAAGGTGTTGAGGGACTATATTTAGATCTTTGTGGAAATAAGAAGGCATTGTGTGTTTGCTCTTGGACCCTGGGTGATAGACACGCCAGGCTTGGTGACTGCATAGGTAATTACCCTGCAGGAGAAGGGACAAAGAAAATCAATGAGACCTAGCTTCCAGTGAGTCCTTCCTGGATGATGGCTTTGGCCACGACCATGCCTTACCCCAGTGATAGGGCGCCTGGGAGCCAGTAGAGCAGAAAGCCAGAGCAGCCAGCAGAACTTGTGAGAACTTGCCTCATCCATGAAGAACCACGTGGGGCAGCAGCATCTCAGAGGCTCGCAGAGTGATTTTGATTATAGACCTGCTCATTGCATCAACAAAGACACCGGAATGAAGGGTATTTTTGCTTTTGGATGTACTATACTCTCTTCTTCTCTCTCTTCATTTTCTACTTTCGTAAGTGCTGCCTAAAAAATACTAACAACAACTAAATTTTAGTTCTAATAGGTGAGAAATGCTATTTCCTACCCACTTATTCACCCATTAAATTGTCACCTTCTGCTCCATCAGCTAAAGGCTTACGAAAGTAAGTCAGTCAACTAAACAATGCTAATTTTATATAAAGCAAACACGGAAAAGAAGCCCACCGATGTTTAGATTTCATGAATTTGATAGTATACTTACGTGTTCTCTCATATTCCACAAGCCAGTGAAAGACGATCTCTTTACACGACCCAGGTAACAGCAGATAGTCCATAATGTTAACAATAGAATAAAAGGAAAGAAGAGGCTGACTTGAGATTCAAGGAGTTTTCTTTCCATGACAAGTTTGAAATGGAATTAAACATTGATTTTTGTTTATTAACCTGTTCTCTATAAAGGCTTGCCAAAAATGAAATTAATGCATATATTTTTAAAAATCTGCACTGTTTTCTAAAACAGAATATTTTGTTTTACTTTAGAAATTTCCTCTGTTTCTTGGAGGAATTAGAAGTCTCCCAACCCTGGGCTATTTAGGGGCTCCTCATAAAGGACTTTAAAATAAAGGAGACCTTTGATTCCCAATAATGTTTTCCCAATAAACATTTCCACCTTTCATTTGATTTGCCATTTATGCTAAATTAAGGAGAGTTAAAAGTTGTTCCATCTGTTTTTAGAAAGCATACATAAAGCCGACATAAACACCGTTCTCACACAAATGACTGTGATTACGAACAACTCCCCATTACGACTACATAGCTATCTTTATTAACAGGGTAACATTTTATTATCTAACGTTGCTTTGGAAGGATTAGTGGGCAGAACATTTTTTTTTTTTTTTCTTGTTTCAAACTTGAGAGTAAATAGCACAACGCATGTACCCTGAGCCACCGAAGAGAAAAGCTCTGCGGATGCACACAGCCTGATGGCGCAGCGTGAGCACCTGGAAGGGAACTTGTCAGTAATTGAAGGCAGTGTTCACCGTTGATTGGGTTATTTGTAGATTCTAAAGTCCATTTATAGTCTCTGAAAAGCACAGGTGTAGCGAGGAAGAACGCCTAAGATGGCCTTAATAGCCGAGCAGGAGAAAAATTACCAGCTTGTGATTAATCCGTGCAGATGTGATTTATGAAGGAACAGATGAGCTAGATGAGAGCATAAACAGAAGCATCAAGGTAGCGTTGGGAAATGAGCCTGCAGACACGTGCGGAGAGACGGCAGAGGCGAGGCTGTGGCACAGCCGCAGTTGTTAGCAAAGGCCACCCAAGAGCCAAGTCCAGAGTCTGAGCACCGTCAGCCAACTGACAAGCAGTTGTTGGGCTGACTTTCTGTCATTATCAAGGTTATTCTTTAGAAGTAAAGAAGCCCACTTCAGAAAACATTCTTCCTTTTTTAAACTAGAGACTAGGAGACTAAAGAAAAGCAGAGTTCAGGAATTTTTCTGTCACTGTAAGCCTTAGTACCTGGTTTGGAACAAAGAACTGCTAATATTTACTGACTTCAGGGTCAACATTCACTAAAATGTCAAAGACTGAAGGGGAAAAAGTAAAGCCAAATGGATAAAGTGGGAAAAAGCTGGCACCTCAGTGCACCATATAAATGACCAAAAATCAGATTAGAAATATGAGGAATTAAAATCTCACACAGAGATAACCAACACCAGAAAGATTACTTCTCTCACATGCTTGTGTTGGCATAACCAGGACAGCCAAATCTGGACTAAATACTTAGACATCTCTCTGCTGGTTCTGCAGTGAAGTAAAACACAAGACCCCCTGGAGAATCCATCAGACACCGCCTGAGGTACCCACTTCTTTCCTGACAGGTTTGCATCTGAACTCAAACTGGAAAGATAAATGTTCCCTATAAGGCAAGACATTTCATAGCATTTCCTTCTGATGTTTCCTAAGAATCACCAACTGAGTACCAGTTGCAACACTTCTGTTTAATGATATAATTGTGATTTTAAAATATTTTTAAGGTAAAATTTGCCATCTGATTGCATTTCCTAACATTTGGTAGCTCTTCCCCATAACTGAAATATGTGTACTAATTGAACACAATGACTGTTAATGTGCCCTGCTGGCTGCTGAAGTGAGGGAAAAGGCTTTATTTAGAAATACTTTTCACCTCAGCAATTGCTGTAGAGAATATAAAACTTAAGTTTTAAGTGATGACTATAACAAAGTAGTTTCACAGAGATTCCAAACCGGCAGACAACGGACAATGAATATGGTGGAAAGGGAAAAAGAGACACCTTCCTAAAGTATCCATTGATAATGAGTAAACAACTTGCCTCGGTTTCCAAAATTCCCAGGTTCAGGAAAGGAGAAAGATCATATCATTATATGATAATTGTTTTACTTCTCTGCTTTTAGTATTTCTTGGAAGATAGTCTAAAAATTAAGTGGAGAACAGATAGATCTGAAACTTGTAGTCTTTATACATCATATTCTGGGAATATGTTCATAATAAAATAGATCACAAACTTAAAAAAATAGAATTGTTCAATTTTGCAAATCAATAAAGACTGAAATGTGGAGCAAGGGGTTGTTGGTGGGTTTAATTTATTGATAAATTCAAAGAAAACACCTATTTCACTTCCTTCTTTGAACGTTCATGATCTTGGCTTTGCCTGAGATAAATAGCTAATTATAAAATTATCACTTTGGAGCTTTTGGCCATTATAACTGAATCAGGCCAATGACACAGACAATCAAAAATTATCACATTTTTTATTGTCATGATCGCTAAAAATTAGTTGGTTTAAAAGGAAGTAACTTTGTCAGAGCTGTAAAAGCAAAAGGTAACCTACGTAAGAAATAAATAACCTGCTTGTTTATTGTATGAACTTTCTAAATTTTGGCAAATCTATGAATAGTATAATGTATACTCTTATAATTGGCAAATTTATTGGTCATCCTGTTTAAATTTGTTTGCTTAAAGTGAAATATATTGGCAAGCTTTGTGATGTTGTATCCCTTTAGAATACTTGATAGTCCCTCTTTTCTAAAAGCATGGCTGAGGGTTTCATCAAAAAAATCTTTGTAAACACTTGTTAATTTGTTACATTTTGCTATTTCAAAATGTGACAGAATGCTGGGTTGCTATGTGTCCACAATGAAACACATAATTATTAACTATTCTCATTTTTAAAGTGGCATTTTACCATTCCAGGAAGGGGGAAATAGACATGCTTTTCCCTATTCCTTCCACAAAGTACAAATAGACACTCTACACATTATATAGAAAACAAACATGAGAACTCACTAAAAGCTGGAGAGAAGAGAACAGACAGGCAGGAACCTTGGAATTCAAGAAACCACACAGTGGTGAGCACCTGTGTTTTCTTTTTCCCTCGTATATCCCAGACTTGAAACTGAAGAAGTCACAGCCCAGCAACGCCAAAGGAGGCCTCAGCAAAGACCAAGGACCAGGGAAGCGGCAGGCCAGCAAGACACAAAACTTTTAGACAGTAACTGCTCTATTCCAGCCAAAGAGCCCAGATAAAACCAACAGACCCACACCAGCGAAGGCCAAGTGGGGAGCCTATATTTACACCCTTACCAGGCTGTAGTGAAATGCCCTGTAATGAAATGACACCTGGGTGGTATCAGAGAAGTCCAAGTAGGGAGCCGGGAATTTTATCCTTGCTGGCCAGACATGAAGACACCCCTGGCCTACCCACCCTGGTGGATTCAGTGGAGACCCCATGGAAAGTCTGAACTTTCACTTCTACTTGGAAGTAAGGAGGTACCCTTCTCCTCCGTCTTCTGGCAATGATTGTGTCAAAGGAAACCTATGGAGAGTCAAGGCTTTCACTATCGCCCAGTTGTAAAGAATCAAGCCCCACTGCCTTATCATGTAGACCATGTGGGGAGCTGGAATTTCACTCCCACTGTGAAGTAACAAGGAGTCCATGGTGTCAGTGGAGGCTGAGTGGGGCAACTGAGCTTCTAGTAAGGAGGCAGCATCTCCCCTTCCCCTGTGCGAGTGCTCTCAGAGAAAGATAGCTATATCTGAAAGTTTCAGTAAGGTCCAGAGCATCATAACAAAGTTAAGAAACTATCTAGGTTTCAATTAAAAATTATTTGTCATAGCAAGAACCAGGAACATTTCAAATTGAATGAAAAAAAGATTATTAATAGATGCCAATACATAGATGCGAGGACGGTGAGACGTCGTCTCTCATGCTTTGGGTATATCATCAGGAGGGACCAGTCCATGGAGAAGGACATCATGCTTGGTAAGGCAAAGGGTCAGTGAAAAAGAGGAAGACCCTCAATGAGATGGATTGACACAGTGGCTGCAACAATAGGCTCAAACATAGCAACCATTGTGAGGATGGCGCAGGACCTGATAGTCTTTCATTCTGTTGTGCATAGGGTCGCTATGAGTCAGAACCGTCTTGACAGCCTTGACAGCACCTAACAACAACAATACCTAGATGACAGAGATACTAAAATTATCTGATAAAGATTCAAAGAAACCATGATAAAAATGCTTTTATGACCAATTATGAGCATGATTGTAACAAATGAAAAAATAGAAGGTCTGAGCAAAGAAATAGAAAATCTCAGCAAAAAGAGGAGATATAAAGAAGAATCAAAAGCAAATTTTATATTTAAAAAAATCTAATATGTAAATTTAAAAAAACTCAGTCTATATGCTCAATACAGATTGAGAGGACAAAGGAAGAAAGAATTACGGAACTGGAAGATAGCACAATAGAAATAACTCAACGTGAACAAAAGGGAGAAAATAGACTAAAAAATGAACAGAGTCTCAGCCATTTTGGGGACCATAACAAAAGATCTAACATTTGTATAATTGGGGTCCCAGAAGGTGATGAGAAAGGGGGCAAAGCTGGAAAAGAACTTGAAAAATTGCTGAAATTTTCCCAAGTTTGTCAAGAGAAATAAACCCACACATTGAAGAAGATGAGTAAAAACCAAACAGGGCAAAACCAAAGAAAATCCATGCCAAGATACATCATAATTAAACTTCCTAAAAAAGAAAAATCTTGAAAGCTGCCAGAGAAAAATGACACCTTACATATAAGAAAAAACAATGGAAATGACAATGAATTTCTTGTCAGAAATCTTGGAGGCCAAAAGGAAGTGGCACAGTATTTTTAAAGTGCTGAAAGAACAGAACTGTCAATCCAGAACTCTATTTAAAAAAAAAACAAAACAAAAAACTAACCAGTTGCCGTCAAGTTAATTTCAACTCATAGTCGACTCATAGGGACCCTATACAACAGAGTAGAACTGTCCCATGGAATTTCTTAGGTTACAATCTTTACAGAAGCAGACTGCCACATCTCTCTCCTGTGGAGCCGCTAGTGGGTTCAAACCACCAAACTTTCATTTAGCAGCTGAGCACTTAAACACTGTGCCATCAGGGCTCCTCAGAATCCAATACTCAGTGAAAATTTCCTAATGGCATGAAAGGGAAGTCAAAATATTTTGAGATAAAAGACAACTAAGATAATTTGCTTCCAGAAGACCTTCCCTAAAATAATTTCTAAAGAAAGCTCTCTAAGCAGAGAGGAAACGATCAAGAAAGGACCTTGGAACATCAAGAAGGAAGAAAGAACGTGGTTAAGAAAAAATATGAGTAAATATAAAAGGCTATTCTTTTTCTCTTGAGTTTTCTAAATTGTTCGATAGTTGAAGCAAAAATTATTTCTAAATGTATGTAAAGGAAATATTTAAGATAATTATAAACAAAGGAGGCAAAGAGATGTAAATGGAAGTGAGGTTTCTATCTTTCACTCGAGCTGGTAAAATGGTGACAACAGTAGACCGTGTTACATGTCTAGAGCAACCACAAAGAGATACACCCAAAAATACTACCAAAACTAAACCGTCAAGTCAATTCCAACTCATAGTGACCCTATAGGACAAAGTAGAACTGCCCATAGGGTTTCCAAGGAGAGGCTGGTGAATTTGAACTGCCAACCTTTTGGTTAGCAGCCATGCTCTTAACCACTGTGCCACCCAGGGCCCCAAAAACACTATAAGTAAATCAAAATAGAATTCTAAAAATATTTTCAAGTAACCCACAGGAAGGCATGAAAAATAAAACACAGAAATGAAAGAGAAAACAAAAAATAGAACGGCAGACTTAAACCCTAACATATCAATAATTACATTAAATGTAAATAGTCCATATATATCAATGAAAGATAGAGATTTGCAGAGTGGATTAAAAAACACGACGTACATATATGCTGTCTACAAGAAACTCATTTCAACTATAATGATATAGGCAAATTGAAAGTTAAAGGATAGAAAAGATATATCATGCAAACATTAATCAAAGGAAAGCAGGGGTGACTATATTAAGATCAGATAAAGTAGATTTCAGAGGGAAGAAAATTGCTAGAGACAGAAGGATATATTATATACTGATAAAAAGTTCAATCAATCAAGAAGACATAAGAAGACAGGGCAATCTTAAATTTATATGCACCAAACAATAGAACTTCAAAATATATGAAGCAAAAACTGATAGAACTGAAAGAAGAAAAAGATAAATCCACAATTATAGGTGGGAATTTCAGTACCTCACCCCCCAGCAACCAGGAGAACAGCTGGACATAAAATCTACAAGGGTGTAACAGTGAAATGTACATTTTTTTCAAGTGCCCATGGAACATTCAATAAGATAGGTGATATCCCAGGCCATAAAACAAACCTCAACAAATTTAAAAGAATCAAAAGCATACAGAGCACGGGCTCTGACTACAATGGGATCAAACTAGAAATCAACAACAGAAAATTACCAGGAAAATACCTAAACATTTGGAAACTAAATAACATACTTCTACATAATCCATGGGTCAAAAGAAATCCCAAGAGAAACAAACAAACAAAATACATTGAACTACAAACTACCACAACTCACCAAATGTAAAATATACAATTTGAGTTGCCCTAGAACTATTAAGAAAATTAAATTAATAATTTTAAAACTCTCAAAAAGAAATCTCCAGTTAAAGATGGTTTCACTGGAGAATTCCACCAAATGTTTAAATAAGAATTAACATCAATTCTATAAAATCACTTCCAAAAAATAGACGTGTAAGAAACACTTTTTAATTCATTTTACCAAAACCAGGTAAAGACAGTACAAAAAAGAAAATTACACACAATATCCCTCAGGAATATAGGAACAAAATCCCTTAACAAAACAGAAGTTAGCAATATATAAAAAGAATTCTACATCAAGGTCAAGTGGGGTTTATTCCAGGGATGAAAGGCTGGTTCAGTATTAGAAAATCAATTAATGCAATACATCATATTAATAGGTTAAAGAACAAAAACACATGGCCATATTGATCAATGCAGAAAAACTATCTGACAAAGTTAATACCTATCCAAGATAAAAACTCTCAGAAAAACAGGAGTAGAAGGAATCTTCCTCACCCAGCTACAGAACAAAAAACCTATACTCAACATTATGTTTAATGGGGAAAGACTGAATGCTTTCCCCTAAGATTAGAAACAAGGCAAGAATGCCCACTTTCACCATTTCTGATTCAACACAGTGTTCAAGAGCTAGGTCTAGGCAAAGAGTACTTAGACTTGATATTAAACGCATGGACCACAAGGGAAAAATTGGTAAATTGGACTTCATCAAAATTAAAAACTCAGCAAAAGAGGATGAAAAGATAAACTACAGACTGGAAGAAAACATTTCCAAACCATTTCTCTGACAAAGGACTAGTATACAGAATATATAAAGATCTCTCAAAACTTAATAAAGAAATAGAGTCCAATTACAACGTGTAAAAAACACGAGAAGGCATTTCACTAAAGAGGATATACAGATGGCAAAGAAGCCCATGAAAAGATGCTCAACATCATTAGACATTTTGGGAATGGAAATTAAACCACAGTGAGATATCACCACACATATTATAATGGCTAAAAGAAAAAATAGTGACAACACTAATTGCTGATGAGGATGTGTAGAAACTAGATCACTCATCCATTGTTGATGGGAATGTAAAATGGTACAGTCACTCAGGAAAACTATTTGGCCGTTTCTTAAAAATTTAAACATACAATTATGAAAAAAAATGGAAAAATAAAAACCAAACCCGTTGCCATGGTGTCGATTCCAACTCATAGTGACCATGTAGGACAGAGTAGAACTACTCCATAGGGTTTCCAAGGAGCAGCTGGTAGATTCGAACTGCTGTTTGGTTTGCAGCTGTAGCTCTTAACCACTGAAAGGACTCAACAGTTGCACCCCCCAAGCTTTATCCCAGAGAAATGAAGACTTATGTTCACCAAAAATCTGTGTATGAATGTTTATAGCAGTTGTATTCATATAGCCCCAAACTGGAAACAACCCACATGTTGTTCAGTAGCATAGTTAATCAAACCAGTACACCCATACCATACAGTACTACTTAACAATAAAAGGAACAGACCACTGACAAACTCAACAACCTGGAAGAATCTCCAGAGAATTAAGATGGATGAATAAAAGCCAATTCCAAAAAGTTATATCCATGTCCGGTGTGACACCACTGATACAACACTCTTGAAATAACACAACTGGAAAACAGATTACTGGTTGTTCTAGATTAAGAAGGGGGTGGGAGCAGAAGAGAATGAATGTGTGTATAAAAGGACAATATGAGGGATCTTTGTGGTGATGGAAATGTTCTGTATCTTGGCTGTATCAATGTCAATATTCCAGTTATGATATTGCATTATAGTTTTGCAAGACTTTGTCATTGGGGGATACTGAACAAAGGGTACCTGAGATTACTCTAATATTTTTTACAATTTCATGTAAATCTACAATTATCTCAAAAATTAAAAAAGTTAAATTTATAAAGTGGCATATTACCTGCTTTATCCAACTGATCTGCATCAATGTTTTTCAAATTATTTCTTATTTTTCCTTTTACCCTAATCCTGTTAGATATGCATTGAAAAGCATATATAAGCTTTTTCATAGACAAAACGCGGCAAAGGCTTGAAAAAGTGCTAAATAAATTTAATAATACTAGAATATCAATCTATATAATGTTGAAATATGTAGAGATAAAATTGTAAGATGTTATATTTATCTTTGAAATATTTCATCAAAAAACATAATTTAAAAAGAAAAAATGTGATAAGATTTTGATAAATGTAAAATCTAGATTATGGCATATGTGAGTTTATCATACAATTCTATTTCTGAGCATGTTTGAGAAATTTCACAAAAAATTGACAAGTAGTAAAATATGGAAAATTCAGCTTACTTCAAATTCCTGGGAATTATGTAACTGCATTTGTGTATAAGTTATGATGCTAAAGTCAAGGTCATTTTTGTGCTACATGTCTCTCAGATGAACGGCATTTGAATGGTGTATGGCAATGGTGATCATAACAATGGTTGTTTATATTTTGGGAACTAAAGGGTGAAGGGAGATATGCAGAGCTCAAGATATATGCATCTCTCTTTTATATGTTCAGCTTATTAAATTAAAAATGCAACAAAGTTTAAGTAAGGTGATATTAAAACTCATTATATTTTAATTACTATTATGTTTTGGTAATTTTTTCATAGCTGTTAAAATTATATCTTAATTACTGGTATTGCCATGTAAGCAGTAAGGGATGTTTTAGAATAGCGCTGCCTGTTATTTCCACTTCTAAATATTCATTGCATCCCTGCCTTCTCCCGATTTCTGCTGAATTACATAGCTGCCAACTACAGGATTTTCCATGCCATCTGAACATTGAGATATGTTATACTATTCAATCTGTTCTTTAATTTAATTAGATATTACCCCTAACTACAATAGAACTAGGAGTTTAATTTTCTCCCTTCTGGAGTCTAAAAGAGAACCTGTCTTGGAACGCTGCAAATACAGAGGTTACTACACTGTGCTTTCTAACGACAATGAACTTTGAGGACAATCTGGCCATATGCAAAACTGTACAAGTTTGATCAGCTGTCTGGAATAAGATTTATATAGTTTTGTTGAACATCAGAGGGCACCAGAGCGTTCTTATTAGCAGCATTCTCTGTATTATCTGGATTTTGAGCTCTGGCGAAATATTCTGGTTCATCCATTGACCTTCTCCCTTTCAAACATCTTTTCCTTCACCTCATCTCCACACGCCAATAATTGTGTCACCCAGAATTTCAGCTTCAACCATCCCATCCTCAGAACACTAATTTCTGGCTTTCCACCTCCAACCCCACACCTGAACGATCCATTTATCCTTCTACTTTTCATTGCCCTTCACCCATCTTGGCCCCGTCTTTCCTCTCTAGGCAGCTAGATTTCACCAACCATTGTCAGTCTTATCTCATTGCCCTCTCCCTGTGCTGCTCACCTGGTTGAACCTAGCACTTTGCCTGCTCTGCTGGTCTGCTGCTCTATCTGAATGTGGCTAGAGAAAGGATAACTGAACTGATGAGGCTCACTTTAAATTATGACCACAGATCTCATGGGAGCTCTCGGCCCTGTCCAGAAAATTTGTCATTTCTCCTCAAATTTCCAACATTCCCTTCTGCCCCTTCTACTCTCAAGGGATAACCTTATTTGTGTGTGTGTGTGTGCTTTAGGTCGAAGTTTACAGAACAAATTTGTTTCTCATTAAACAATTAATACACAAATTGTTTTGTGACATTGGTTGCCAACCCTGCCATGTGTCAACACTCTCCCCTTCTCAACCTAGACTTCCCTGTTTCCATTCATCCAGTTTTCCTTTCCCTTCCTGCCTTCTCGCCTTTGCTGTTGCCCATTTAGTCTCATATTCATGGCTGAACTACATGTGTTATTGTTTGTTTTAGAGGCCTGTCTAATCTTCGGCTGAGGGGTGAACTTCAGGAGTGACTTCAGTACTGAGTTAAAAGGCTCTCCAGGGGCCATACTCTCAAGGTTTTTTCCAGTCTCTGTCAGACCACTAAGTCTGGTCTTTTTTGTGAGTTTGTTCTACATTTTTATCCCGCTCTGTCCAGGACCCTCTATTGTGATCCCTGTCAGAGCAGTCAGTAGGGTAGCCAGGCACCATCTAGCTGTTCTGTACTCAGTCTGGAGGAGGCTGTGGTACTTGTGGTCCATTAGTCCTTTGGACTAATCTTTCCCTTGTGTCTTTGGTTTTCTTCATTCTCCTTTGCTCCATTCAGGGTGGGACCAGTAGATGTATCTTACATGGCCCCTCACAAGCTTTTAAGACCCCAGACAGTACTCAGCAAAGTAGGATGTAGAACATTTTCTTTATCAACTGAGCCAGATGTCCCCCGAGACCATGGTCGCCAGCCCTCAGCCTGTTAATTCCATCCTTCAGGGAGTTTGGATGTGTCTAAAAAGCTTCTGTAACTTTGCCTTGTTCCAGTTGTGCTCATTTCCCCAGTGCTGTGTACTGCCTTACCCTTCACCAAAGTTATCACTTGTCTATTTGGTGTTTTTCCTTCTCCACCCCTCCCCTCCCTCCTAACCATCAAACATTGTTTATTTTTGTGTGTAAACATTTTCATGAGTTTTTATAATAGTGGTCTCATACAGCAATTGTCCTTTTGTGATTGATTTATTTCACTCAGCATAATGCCCTCCAGATTCATCCATATTGTGAGATGTTTCGCAGATTCACCATTGTTCTTTATCGTTTAGTAGTACTCCATTGTGTGTATGTACCATGGTTGGTTTATCCATTCATCTGTTGTTGGGCATCCAGGTGTTTCCACTGTTTTGCTATTGAGAACAATGCTGCCATGAACATGGGTGTGCATATGTCTATTCGTGTGATGGCTCTTATTTCTCTAGGATATATTCCTAGGAGTGGGACTGCTGTAACTATGATGTTTTTATTTCTAGCTTTTTAAGGATGCACCATATCATTTTCCAAAATAATTGTATCATTTTGCATTCCCACCAGCAGTGCATAAGAATTCCAATCTCCCCACGACCTCGCCAACATTTGTTTTTTTTTCAGTGCCAGTATTGTCAGGGTGAGATGGTATCTCATTGTAGTTTTGATTTGCATTTCTCTAATGGCTAATGATTGTGAGCATTTCCTCATGTGTCTGTTAGCCGCGTGAATGTCTTCTTTGGTGAAGTGCCCATTCATATCCTTTGACTATTTTTTAATTGGATTATTTGTCTTTTTGTTGTAGAGATGTTGAATTTTCTTATACATTTTAGAGATTAGACCTTTGTCAGATATGTCACGGCCAAAAATTTTTTCCCAGTCTGTAAGTTCTCTTTTTACTTTTTTAGTGAAGTCTTTTGATAAGCATGTTTAATTTTTAGAAGACTACAGTATTTTAACTTATCTTCTGGTGTTTGTGTATTGTTAATTATGATTTTATATCCTATTTATGCCATATTATTAGGGCCCCTAGCATTGACCCTACTTTTTCATCCATGATCTTTATAGTTTTTGGTTTCATATTTAGGTCTTTGATCCATTTTGAGTTAGTTTTTGTGTTTGGTGTGAGGCATAGGTCCTCCTTCATCTTTTAACAGATGGACATCCAGTTTTGCCAGCACCATTTGTTAAAAGGAAACCCTGGTGGCGTAGTGGTTAAGAGCTACGGGTGCTAACCAAAACGTCAGCAGTTCGGATCTACCCGGCGCTCCTTGGAAACCATATGGGGTAGTTCTACTCTGTCCTATAGAGTCGCTATGAGTCGGAATCAACTTGACCGCTACAGGTACGGGTATTTGTTAAAAACACTATCCTTCCCCATTCAATAGGCTTTGGGCCTTTGTCAAAGATCAGGTCACCACAGGTGAATGGATTTACATCTGGGATCTCGATTGTGTTCTATTGGTCAATGTGTCTGCCATTTTGCTAATACCAGGCTGTTTTGACTAGCATAGCTTTACAGTAGGTTCTGAGGTCAGGTACTTATCCGGGGCCTCTTTCCTTTCCATGTAAAGTTAATGATTAGTTTTTCTGTCTCGTTAAAGAATGATGTGGTATTTGGATCGGGATTGCATTGTATTGTAACACATATTTTTAAACACATATTTATTAGGCACTAGTGAGGAGTCCTGGTCGTGCAGTGTTAAAGTGATTGGCTGCTAACCGACAGGAAAGCAGTTTGAAACCTCAGCAGCTCCATGGCAGAAAGATGTGGCAGTTTGCTTCTGTACAGATTTACAGCCTTAGAAACCCTATGGGCTCACTAGAAGTTGGAATCGACTCAACAGTAGCGGATTTGGTTCGGTGGTTTATTCTAGGCTCTTGGAACATGTAGGTGAACAAAACACATATTTCCTCTTCATAGATCTTATATCTAAGAGATAAAATTATATATATAAATTATACATTGCTTTAAAGGTGATAATGATTTATTTAGTCCTAGGGTTTTAAATGCTGTTATATACTGATGAAGGAGCCCTGATGGTGCAATGGTTAAGTGCTTGGCGGCTAACTGAAAGGTCGGTCGGTGGTTCAAACCCACCAGCAGTTCCGCAAGAGAAAAAGTCCTGGCAATCTGCTCCTGTAAAGACTTATGGCAGCCTCGGAAACCCTATGGGGCATTCCTACCCTGTCTTATAGGGTCGCTATGAGTTGGAATCGACTTGAGGAAAAACAACAACATGTAGTGACGGGGAGTCTCTGGGTGGTTACGGTTAACACACTTGGCTGCTAACCAAAAGGTCTGATGTTCAAGTCCACCCAGAGGCGCCTCAGAAGAAAGGCCTGATGATCTACTTTCAGAAAAATTAGTCTCTGGAGCATAGTTTTACTCTGACAGCCATGGGGTCGCTATGAGTGAGAAATGACTCGACAACAACTTGGGGTATATACTGATTGCTCCTAAATTTGTATCTCTATTTCAAACTTCCTCGATAAATGCCTGACTCACGTATATACCTTCATACCTAACATCATCTCTGATATCCAAGAGATTTCACAAACAGATTAGCACAAAACAGATTTTTTTTTCTAATAAGATACCCATAGTCCAATCAAAATAAAGCATAACATTTGCCTACGTTTAGGGGGAAAAAATGTGAAATTCATCCTTTCTAATGCTGATCTTTCCTTAATAGCCAACACATGGATATGAGTTGAGAACCTTCAATGTTAGCACATCTTACGAGCACACTCAAAGTTCCTTGGTTTTGCGTGTCTAGAGCAACGTCATGTGCTTGCTGTGCCTCAGCCACCACAATGGCGGATTCCCTCTGTGTGGCCCAAGGGAAGTTGCCACTTCCAAAGACCCTGCTACACCTGTCTCTTCTGACTTGGATGAAATGCCACACCCCAGGGTGCAGGCTCTGCCTTCCTGGGCAGCTTGTGAAGGACTGGATGATGCAACACAGAAGTGCTGGGGAATTACCTTTCTTTAGAGAAAACTTTGACAAATGGCAGAGTGGAATTGGCAGAGGAGCAGCCAGATCAATTCCTTGCCCTTCCTCCTTCCAGTGGTTTATTCTGAGGCAGTCCCTTTGGAGATGCCCCAAGTGGCTAAGCAGGCACCCTTCTGGGGTGTGAAGTAATAACCAGCCAGAACACGTCACCTTGTGTTGCTTCCTGTCCTTCCCAGCCCCATTTCACCTTTTTCTCCCTCTTTTCCTAGAGGCTGTGCCTCCCCAGTAGAGCATCAGCACTTATCCCTGTCTTAGTCTCTCATTTCTAGGGAAAACAGGCTAAGACAGTTATGGAACACTGACTGTTGTTTTTACTTCATTAGCAAAAATGTCAAGTTAAATTTTGAAACTGGACGGGGTGTTAGAGACGGTTCTGTCCCACCAAACTATGTGTTGGAATCCTAATCCCAATACCTGTGGATGTAACCTTGTTTGGGAATAGGGCTTCTTTTTTATGTTAATAAGGCCTTACCAGTGTAGGGTGTGTCCTAAATCTAATCACTTCCGAGTTACAAAAACAGCAGACTAGACACAGAAGCAAAGAGGCACAAATGGTGGGGAGATTAGGGTGGAAGGAGATAGACGCCACGTGCAGATCGCCTAGAAACGCCAGGGTTACAGATGCTGTAAAAACAAGGATCTTCCCCTAGAACTGACAGACAGCCTTTCCCTACAGCCAGTGCCCTGAATTTGGCCTTCTAAATTGTGAGAAAATAAATTTCTGTATTTGAAAGCCACCCGCCTGTGGTACCTCTGTTACAGCAGCACTAAGAAACTAAGTCAGAGATTAGATACCTTCTTTTACAAACGAGAAACCCAAGGCCCAGAGAAACTGGATGATTTGCCCAAAGTCACAGTGTCTAGTTCCTGCAGATGTGGACTTTTTTCTTATTCCTGCAGGAAAAATCAATTCCTCTACAGCATGAAATTGCAGGACCCTTGAGACACACAAACTAGTTTGGTTAGCACCACACTGCTATTCTACATGACACCATCGGGACATCTCTCAAAGCGGGGTTAATCCATCAGGAGATAACACTAAGAGCATTCTGTGTTCTGATTTTGTGCATTGAGCATGAGAGGCTGATTCAGTGAAATTCCTTCTATCAAACCAAAAGCAAACTTTTCAGCACTTGTTCAGATCAACGTGTGTGTCCAAAAGTTAATTTAGTTTTTGAAATAATTACCTGTGAAAATGTTGAATGCTCTGGTATTTCTTTTCTAATAATCTGTTACTGGTGAGAGAAAAAGAATGAACACCATACAGTCTTCCATATTCATATTTATTTATCAAAGGAAAACAGGTTATTGGCATAATTATGTATAACTTAATATCTGGATTGTTCAGGTTTTATTTTAAAATAGAATATGTGTGTGAACCCAACATGCTTGTAATCTAGGTTTTTCAATGTTAGACCATAAATATTAAGTTAAAGGGATAACAAAAAGCCCATGTTAACATACAGGGAGTTATTCTCTAATGTCATACTCTAGAGAAGGAAGAAAATGCAATCATTCGCAGTTTATTTTATCCTTCTAAATAAACGAGCTTCAAAGGACAAGGATTTACTCATCTAGATCACTGAGCACACCTCTGCCTCATGCTCCTTCTCCATCACTCCTCTGATAAGTCAGATGCATACAGACAGAAACGTCCTCTGGCCAAAATGGTATCACGAGACAGTTTTAAGCAGGGGCATCACACTGACAGTCGTGACCTTTACAAAACTGGCTAAAGATTTCAAATTTGAAGATATCCCTTGGGGAACTGAAATGATTAAAATAAGACGGTTAATATAGCAGTGTTGTAGTAAAGTAATCCAAAGATAAAATGGGCAGAGTCAGAAATCTGAGAGCTCTTTTACCAGGAGTGAATTGGATAAACATTTGACAATGGTTTTGCATAGGAGATTTAAACACGGATCAATAGATTAGACTGATTGTATGTTTTCTTCATGATCTAATATTTGCTTCGTGTGAAAGAAGCACTTTATGTTCAGAAATCACCATCAACCTGCAGTAACCACCAGCCACGGAATAGGATGCTAAGTGATTATAATGAATTTTACCTGCATTTTTTTTCACAATGACTATTAATCAGTTTACTAAACATCTACAGTTTTAAAACAGACTTTGAATTCCAACATCAAACTGGTGGAGTAAAATCATCTCTTCCCCTTCTCACTTCGAAAATGCCTGCAAAACAAAACAATAGAAAAAGAAATGATTTTTTTGATCATTGCTAAAACTAGGAGATATCTGTATTAGTAATCAGTATCGAACAGATTACAGAAAGATGCTGAGAGTGTTCTGCAGATTCAGACCAAGCAAGGAAAGCATTTTTCATTAAAGAACATAGAAAATTAACAACTAACTGGGAACCAAGGGGAAACAATGCACGGGCTGATAACACGTGCTTCATTGGACTCCCTCCTCGGGAACATAGACAGGCTCTGATGTTACATTACAATAAGACAGAAGAAAAGGTCCCGGAACTTGAAGACATAGCAATACAAACTATACAATATGAAGCACAGAGAGAAGATACACTTAAAACAAATGAATAAACGGAGCACCAGGCACTTGTAGGACAACATCAAGCAGTCTAAATACATGGAAATGGCGTCCCAGAAGTAGAGGAGAAAGGTGGCACAGAAAACATATTTGAAGAAATAATAGCTGAAATTTTCCAAATTTGATGAAAATTATAAAACTTCTCAGCCTTCAAAGAGATCAATGAAGCTAAACTAGAATGAATGTATAACGAAAACCATGCCAAGGAAACGTAAAATCACATCACTGAAAACTAACAGTAAGAAAAATCCTTAAAGCAACAATAGAAAAAGGACATCTTACATACAGAGGAACAAAGATAAAAATGAAAACAGGCTTCTCTTCAAAAATTATGCAAGCAAGAAGACAGTTGAACAACATTTTATAAAGTATAAAAAGAAAGAAAACCTATCAACCTCCAGTTTTCCACTCAACAAAAATATCCTTCAGAAGTGAAGGCAAAATAAAGATAATGTACGTTGAGAGAATTTGTTGCCAGTAGACCTGCACCATAACCAATGGTAAAAAGAAATTCTTCAAACAGAAAGAAAATGATACCAGAAGGAAATCTAGACCTACATAAAGGAATAAGGAGCCATTAAAAATGATAGACATGTGGGTAAACATAAATTTTTTTTCTCATTTTTCATCTCTTTTAAGAAAACTATTTAAAGGTAAAATAATAACAATGTATTTTGGGGGTTATAGCATATGTGGAAGTAAAGACGTGTACACAAATGCTTATAATAACTATATTTGTAGTTATTAACACCTGGGGGAAAAGGCCTGTCAACTGAAAAGTGGATAAACAAAATACAGTACATCCGCAGAGTGGACAGTACTCAGCATTAAAACAGGAACGGACTGCTTATACATGCAAAAACATGGATTAACTTCAAAAGTATTATGCTGAGTTTAAGAAGCCAGACACAAAGTATATATGCATACTAAGTGGTTCCATTTCTATAAAATATAAAATTCTAAAAATGAAAATTAACGTATAACAACAGAAAGTAGATCAGTTGGACACCTATGGTCAGGGGTTGAGGGAGCAATGAATTGGGAAGAGACATGGGGAAAACTAAATCTGATAGAATTATTTCGTGTCTTGACTGTGGTAGTGTATACATGGGTGTATACATTTGTCAAGATTCATCAAATTGTACATTTTAAGTATGTGCAGTTTGTTGCATATGAATTTTACCTCAATAAAGTTATTAACAAAAGGACACTATGCCAAGAGCAAATAGTTGTTCTTAGGTGCCGTCAAGTCAGTTCTGACTCACAGTGAGCCCGTGTACAACAAAACACAACACTGCCTGGTCCTGCACCATCCTCATGATCGTTGTCATGATTGAGCTGATTGTTGTAGCCACTGTGTCAATCCAATTTTATTGAGGGTCTTCCTCTTTCTTTTTTTTTTTTCTATTGTACTTCAGGTGAAGGCTTACAGAACAATTAGTTTCTCATTAAACAATTAATACACATATTGTTGGGTGACATTGGTTGCCAACCCCACTACATGTCAACACTCTCCCTTCTCAACCTTGGGTTCCCCGTTACCAGCTTTCCTGTCCCCTCCTGCCTACTCGTCCTTGCCCCTGGGCTGGTGTGCCCATTTAGTCTCATTTTGTTGTATGGGCCTGTCTAATCTTTGGCTGAAGGGTAAACCTCAGGAGTGACTTCAGCACTGAGTTAAAAGTGTGTCTGGGGGCCA
>NW_004444141.1:4177366-4183763 GCF_000243295.1 Trichechus manatus latirostris
AGATCCATTCGACATCAGCAATGATATTTCTTGTTCCACGTCCTGTTCTGAATCCAGCTTGAATTTCTGGCAGTTCTCTGTGATGTACTGCTGCAATCACTTTTGTATGATCTTCAGCAAAATTTTACTTGCATGTGCTATAAATGATATCACTCAATAATTTCTGTATTCTGTTTGATCACTTTGTTTTGGAATGGGCACAAATGTGGATCTCTTCCAGTCTGTTGGCCCAGTAGCTGTCTTCCAAATTTCTTGGCAATGATGAGTGAGCACTTCCAGCGCTGCATCTGTTTGTTGACACATCTTCATTGGTATTCTGTCAATTCCTGAGCCTTGTTTTTGCCAATGCCTTCAGTGCAGCTTAGACTTCTTCTTTCAGTACCATTGGTTCTTGATCATTTGCTACATTCTGAAATGGCTGAATGTCAATCAATTCTTTTGGTACAGTGACTCTGCGTATTCCTTCCATCTTCATTTGATGACTTCTGCATCGTTTAATATTTTCTCGGTAGAATCCTTCAATATTGCAACTCAAGGCTTCAATTTTTTCTTCGGTTCTTTCAGCTTGAGAAATGTCCAGTGTGTTTTTCTGTTTTGGTTTTCCATCTCCAGGTCTTTGCACATTTTATTTTAATACTTCATTTTGTCTTCTCCAGCCACCCTTTGAAATCTTCTGTTCAGCTCTTTTACTTCATCATTTCTTCCTTTCACTTTAGCTACTCGACATTCAAGAGCAAGTTTCAACGGTCTCTTCTGACATCCACTTAGGTCTTTTCTTTCTTGTCTTTTTAATGACCTTTTGCTTTGTTCATATATTATGACATCCTTGATGTTTTTCCACAACTCGTCTGGTCTTCGGTCATTAGTTTTCAATGCATCAAATCTATTCTTGAAACTGTCTCTAAATTCAGTTGGAATATACTCCAGGTTGTATTTTGGCTCTTGACTTTTTCTAATTTTCTGCAGCTTCAATTTGAACTTGCATATGAGAAACTGATGGTCTGTTCCACAGTAGGTACCTGGCCTTGTTCTGAGTGATAGTATTGAGCTTTTCCATCATCTCTTTCCACAGATGTAGTCGATTTGATTCCTGTGTATTCCATCTGGAGAGGTTCACATGTATAGTCGCCGTTTATGTTGTTGAAAAAAGGTATTTGCAATAAAGAAGTTGTTGGTCTTGCAAAATTCTATCACAGGATCTTTGGCGTTGTTTCTATCACCAAGGCGGTATTTTCCAACTACTGTTCCTTCTTCTTTGTTTCCAACTTTCACATTCCAATCACCAGTAATTATCAATGCATCTTGATTGCATATTTGATCAATTTCAGACTGCAGAAGTTGGTAAAAATCTTCAATTTCTTCATCTTTGGCCTTAGTGGTTGGTGCGTAAATTTGAATAACAGTCATATTAACTGGTCTTCCTTGTAGGAGTAAGGATAATATCCTATCACTGACAGCACCGTACTTCAGGATAGATCTTGAAATGTTCTTTTTGCCAGTGAGTGCAATGCCATTCCTCTTCAGTTTGTCATTCCTGGCGAACTAGACCATATGATTATCTGATTCAGAATGGCCATTTCAGCTTACTAATGCCTAGGGTATCAATATTTATACATTCCTTCTCATTTTTGATGACTTCCAATTTTCCTAGATTCATACTTTGTACATTCCACGTTCCAATTATTAATGGATGTTTGTAGCTGTTTCTTCTCATTTTGAGCCATGTCACATCAAGAAATGAAGGTCCTGAAAGCTTGATTCCATCCATGTCATTAAGGTCAACTCTGCTTTGAGGAGGCAGCTATTCCCCAGTCGTATTTTGAATGCCTTCCAAACTGAGGGGCTCATCTTCTGGCACTATATATGACAACGTTGTGCTACTATTCTTAAGGCTTTCATTGGCTAATCTTCCTCAAAAGTACACCACCAGGTCCTTCTTCCTCGTCTGTGTTAGTCTGCAAGCTCAGCTGAAACCTGTCCACCATGGGAGACCCCGCTGGTATTTGAAATACTGCTGGCATAGCTTCCAACATCATAGCAACACGCAAGCCACCACAGTAGGACAAACAACAGACATGTGGAAAAGACCAAGTAGAATATGAATATATGAATATATACTCACATAATTCAATATAATACTGTATTTAAAGGAAAAAAAACTCTTTCCATATTCTGGAGAGTCATTTACTGAAATGTGATGTCCAATCTGAGCTTAAAAAAATTTAATATAAAGGAATAGATGCATACTTAATACTGATGCATAGATATAAACCCATTCATGCATATGCACACACACGCAGACTGAGAGATATTTATTAGAAGAACTGTTAGAGTCAGCATCATGCCTATAAGGAAAAGAATAAGCATTCCCATTAAAGATAGGTACAAGACAAAGATACTTTCATCACCATTACCAATTAACACTCTCCTGGAATCATTAGCAAAGAGAAAAAAATAAAAAGTATAAATATTGGAAGGAGGAAATAAAATTATCTTTATTTGAAGTTGATATGGTACAGTAACTCAAAAATACTGCAGAATTAACTGTAGAACGTATAAACACTAACAGAATCTAGCAGTTTAGCTGGGTACATGATTCATACACAAATTTAATATCATTTCTTTATATAAACAACAATGATTTAGAGTGTACATTGGAAAGAAAGAAATGATATCGAACTTTCTTCAAGGTATACACACAAAAAATATCTAAGGTGCAGAACACTATCCTATGCTACCTTTTCTATTTACAACTTTGTAACTATTATTCTGTATGCATAGCATAACTGGGAGAACACATAAGAAACTGCTAGAAGTGATATCTTCCAGAATTTGTATTGTCTTCCTGGAGTTCATGGGTGGTGCAAATAGTTAAAACACTCGCTCCTCACCAAAAAATTTGAGGTTCAAGTCCACCTAGATGTGCCTCAGAAGAAGGGCCTAGAAACCTCCTTCTGAAAAATCAACCATTGAAAACCCTATGGAGCACATTTCTACTCTGACACACGTGGGGTCGCAATGAATCAAAATTAAGTAAACAGCAACTGGAATTGGAAAGTGTCTTTCTAAGATATACATGTCTTATCATGAAAGGTAAGTTCTTGGAGCCTTTTATCTTACCAGTCCTTGCTACCTATTGTGTTGACATCACCTGTAAACTTGTTGGAGATGTAGAATCTCCTGCCTTGCCCAAGACCTATTGAATCAGAAGCTGCATCTTAATAAAACTACTTGGTGAATTATATGGACATTAAATCTTCAAAGCACTGTTGTGAGTAATCAGTTAGTATTTGTTTAGCTGAGAGTGAGGAAGAATTTTTTTTTTTTTTTTTTTGAGAGACAGCCAGAAAGAAAACAACCCTTTTATCAGTTAATACAGAAAATCCAGAGTCATCGGCAGAGGATGTTTTAAAAAAAAAAATTTAGAAGAAAGGAAAGAAAAAGCAAAGAACCACGCTCCCTTTTTGATGATGTATTTCAACCAATTACTGTATTTTCTTGCCTGTAGACAGCTGTTCCATCTTTTGTGTGTTGATGCTTTGAAAAGGAACAGAACATTTTTCAACAATTGCTCTATTTATTTATTTTTTAGATCAATCTTTTCCAGGGAGTATTTTGCCTCCCATTAATTGAATCAACATGAAATAAAATGCAGCATATTGTATTTTCCATTCTTTTGAAATATCTAAAATCATTAATTGCAATTATTTATTTGTATAGTAAAAGTTCAATTATTTTCAACTGCATCAGCAATCTTTATAATTATTTAGAGATGGTAAACAATTTCCATGCTAATGAAAGGAAGTAAAGTTGTATTCATTATACAAGAATGTCCTAGATTTCTCCAGCTACAAACTATATTTCCATCCCTGTAAAAATAATTTAGAATGAACAGATATACTCTCAAGATTTGACATTTTTCAGAGTTGGTCACTATGGGGAACATACAAAGAATCACATAGTGCCCAGTCTTTTTGGGACACAAAAGTAAGTTCAGCAAATCACTGATTGCTTAAATATTAACTACAGGAAATTAATAAAACAACATAAGGGACTGGTCTGGAGTGTTTTTGAAGAGAATTTGGACTCTTTAAAAGCATAACATATCAGGAGGCACATTTCCTATCTGAAAAAGTTAGAGTTCAGTGGAGAACGATGAGGTATGGAAGAGATTTAATGTAAGTAATAGAGGATAGATCAGTTGTCTACAAATCAGTCTTGACTCCTTAGAAATTGGAATGCAAATCCCAGCAGGGCTGACTCACTGTGTTTTCCAATAAAGACAGGCAAGAACTGAGTAGTCTGTTCAAGTAAAATTTAACTACCAACTCACTTTCGCTGGATGGTAGATATTCTAATATAGTAGCGGTGTAAGAAATACATTCAAATTGTCTGGGAGAAATTCATATGGAAATGCAAAGTATCCAAAACAGCCAGAACAATCTTGAACAAGAAGAACAAAGTTGGAGGACTCACACTTCCCAAATTCAAAATGTATTGCAAAGCTATAATAATCAAGACAGTATGGTACTGGCATAAGAATAGGTATACAGATCAGTGTAATAGAATCGAGTCTAGAAATAAACCTTTATATATATGATCAATTGATTTTTTACAATGGTGTCACAGCAGTTTAAAGGGAAAATAACAGTGTTTTCAACAAATGATGCTGGAACTGGATAGGCACATGCAAAAGAATGAAGTCGAGCCCTTTCCTCACATTATACACAAAAATAAAAAAAATACATAAATAAAAATAAAAACAATTTTAAAACGCATGCTACAAATGTAAAATAAGCACACATATAATCAGTATTTTCATTTTGGCAATACCTTTAGCTCACAATTTAATTTTCAAACATTTACACAGTCTAAAATGCAGAAGAGTTGAACCAGTATGTGGAACCACTTTAAACTCCTTAGAGAATTGCTATTATATAAATCTTCTGTAATACACAGTCTCAAGTAAGTGCTTCAGAAAATAATCTTTGAAAAGTGTTTGTTATGGTAATTTCTAAAAAAATGTGAATTTCCATTTCATTGAGCTTATGAAGTTCACATAATTAAAATACAGCTGATTGCTCTGGGAGACTTAGATTTCTGAGGTTTGACGAACAAGATAAGAAGAAATGTGGCATTATATTATACTGATGTTTTTAACTGAGTACCAAGTGAAAATATATTAATATTTTTGGCTAGAACTGCTTTAATTAGTCACTGATGTTGTAGGAGAATGTGACTCTTCACTGAAAGAATTATTTGAAAGACAATTTCAGCTGAAACTGGAAGAGTAAGTACAAATTAGGGGTGAGTATACTGTGAAGCCAAAGGATTGGCAGTTACCTAACCAGGCACTGCCTGATTAAGGGCTTGCCTCCTGACAGTGCAAACAGTTTGTGCTCAGCTACTAACCTAACAGCTGGTGGTCTGAACCCACCTAACAGCTCCACAGAAGAACAGCCTGGCAATCTGCTTCTGTAAAGATGACAGCCAAGAAAACCCTATGGAGCAATTCTCTGGACACATGGGGTCACCACGAGCCACAACAGACTCAACGGCAAGGTATTTTTTTCTCCCCTGGGCCTTGGTAGCTATTGCACCTGATTGAAAGTTCATGATTGAGCCTGCTCTCTAATTCAGAGTTTAGGCTGTCAGATCCAGAGTAGGGGAACAATGGAGGAAGATAGCTGGCTGCTTTAACTTTCCCTAGGAACCTGGAGAATGCTTCTACACCACATTTACAGAAGCACTGTTGATCACTGTGTACCAGGCATTGTGCTAACACTGGCAATTCAAGGAGGAGGAGGATGCAGCCGTGCCTTTTAGGAGCTCTTAGACTCTACTTCACAGAGAGGTCTGAGAGGTAAGAAGAGCAGATCAGGGGGTCCTTGTAGGCTCTGTAAAGGTCTGGGGGAGTGGGAGCTATTACACGGCTTTCAGCATAGAAGTAACATAACCTGACTTTCATTCACAGAGAAAAGCTCCGGCTGCTCAATGAAGAATGCCCTGTAGAGAAGCAAAGGTAGTAATCAGTATACAGTAGAACGCTGTTAGCTAAGAGAGAAATCCACCACCTGTCTTTCAGTCTGTCATACTGTGGTGGCTTGCATGTTGCTGTGAGGCTGGCAACTAGGTTACCAGCAGGGCACCCATGGTGGATAGGTTTCAACTGAGCTTCCAGACTTAGACACACTAGGAGGAAAGCCCTGGTGATCTACTTCCAAAACTTAGCTAATGAAAACCCTAAGGATCACAGAATATTGTCCCAAACCTTGACTAGCTTAACTTTGAGTGTATCATAAGGAGGGACAGATGGCTGTAGGAGGACATCATGTTTGATAAAGCGGAGGGCCAGTGAAGGCGAGGGAACCAATCAGATGGATTGACACAAGAGCTA
>NW_004444141.1:4183863-4184974 GCF_000243295.1 Trichechus manatus latirostris
AATCAGTATACAGTAGAACGCTGTTAGCTAAGAGAGAAATCCACCACCTGTCTTTCAGTCTGTCATACTGTGGTGGCTTGCATGTTGCTGTGAGGCTGGAAACTAGGTTACCAGCAGGGCACCCATGGTGGATAGGTTTCAACTGAGCTTCCAGACTTAGACACACTAGGAGGAAAGCCCTGGTGATCTACTTCCAAAACTTAGCTAATGAAAACCCTAAGGATCACAGAATATTGTCCCAAACCTTGACTAGCTTAACTTTGAGTGTATCATAAGGAGGGACAGATGGCTGTAGGAGGACATCATGTTTGATAAAGCGGAGGGCCAGTGAAGGCGAGGGAACCAATCAGATGGATTGACACAAGAGCTACAAAGATGGATTCGAACATACCAGTGATCACGAAAATGGTGCAGGGCCTGGCAACGTTTCGTTCTGGTGCACATGGGGTCGCCATGAGTCAGAGACGACTCGACAGCAACTAACAAGAAGAGAGAAATGGCATGGCTTGGATTCAGGAGACAGCTAGAGAGACAGTAAGCAGTGGGCAGATTGCGTATCATCAGATTTATGTATCTAGGACCCAGGGTGTGATTATATCGATTCTAGATACCGAAGAGGAGGAAGAACAGAAACCACCACTGCCTGGCAGCAAAAGGGGCTGGTGAGTTGTCCCAGCCACTCACTTTCAGGATAGGGCATCAGGAAGGGAACCAAGAGACAGCAAGCACAGAGGCCATGGCGATGTGCAAATCACACCTGACATGCAGAGGCTCGGACAGGGAAAACCAGGGCCTGGGCAGGCTGCCGCCAGGAAATGGCAGGGATTCGTAACAGCCAGTTTCCATGGAAACATTTGTTAACCATTCACCAGTCTGGGAGAGCAAGAGGTCGTGTGACTCATAAAAACTGAGGGGAGTTAATGACACATTTCAGGAATACAGCCTAACTACTCCCCACCCTGCCCACAGCCCCCACATCCTCCTCTCCAGGAACCACGGATAAGCAGGAAAGTGTTTCCTCAGAACCTGCTGCGACACTGAGGGGCAGAACAGCAGATTTATTATTTTTCTGCTTCCTAAATATTCCTCAGGATGTTACACTCTTCAATTA
>NW_004444141.1:4185085-4186250 GCF_000243295.1 Trichechus manatus latirostris
TTAGAAGCAAGCATGGCAAGACTACTTCTCACATACTTTGGACATGTTATCAGGAGGGATCAGTCCCTGGAGAAGGACATCATGCTTGGTAAAGTACACCGTCAGCAAAAAAGAGGAAGACCCTTGATGAGATGGACTGACACAGTGGCTGCAACAATAGGCTCAAGCACAACAACGACTGTGAGCATGGCGTTGGACCGGGCGGTGTCCGTTCGGTAGAGCACAGGGTTGCTGTGGGTCGGAACTGACTCAACGGCACCTAACAACAACAACAAAAGGAGGGACGGCAAGCTTCTCCCCCCATGAATTTATAAAAATACCTCATCAGTTACGGAAGGATTTTGAAGAAGAATCTACAAACTTAAAAGGAGGAAATGATTCAGGAAAACACTTTTACTTTAAAATAATCTTAAGATTATCTAATTTAGCCACCCAGCCACAGATTTTAGGTGACATAATTAGTATAATCCTCCTCCTCCTTCCCCTCCAGTTGCCTTTGAGTCAACTCTGATTCATGGCGACCCCATGTGTGTCAGAGTTGAACTGTGCTTCATAGGGTTTTCAACGGGTGACTTTTAGGAAGTAGATCACTAGGCCTCTGCGTGAACTCAAACCTCCATCCTCTTGGTTAGCAGCCAAGAACATTAACTGTCTGTACCACCCAGGGACTCCAATTAGTGAGGAATAAAAACTGAAGCAAGAAGAGCCATGCCCAGATTATTCCAGGCAGATATGTTTTGAAAGCACACTGTGTAAACTATGTCTCTAGGATATTATAGTAGGCAAAATAACAGCCCCCAAAGAGGTCTACCTCCTATTTCCCAAACTGGTGAATATGTTATGTTATTTGGCAAGTGGAAATTAAGATTGCAGATGTAATTAAGATTGCTAAACAGCTGTCCCTAAAATAGGGATAGTATCCTGGATGATCTGGGTGGTCCAATGTAATCACAAGGGTCCTTCAAAGATAGAAGAAGGAGGAGAGAGTCAGGTCCCAGTGATGTGATCTGAGAAAGAATTGAATGGCCACTGTCAGCAAGGAATGTGGCAGCCTCTAGAAGCTGGAAAAGGCAAGAAAATGGATTCTCCCTTACAGCCTCCAGAGAGAACACAGTCCTGCCAACATCTTGATTTTAGCCCAGTGAGACCCATTTTGGACTTCTAA
>NW_004444141.1:4186849-4200926 GCF_000243295.1 Trichechus manatus latirostris
TTAGTTATTTATTCCAGGTTGATCTTTTTCTATACATGATTTTTTTGTGGACTTATACTTTGAAATTGAAAGTGCTCCCACTGACAGGTAAAGTAGAGCAGCAAATTCGGAAGCTTCCTCTTGCTAATCTGCCACTGAAGCAGACTGTTAGGAATATCCATTAGAAGTTCATTTCCCCTGCTGCCTCGCTTTTCTAATTCTTACATTTGAGTACAAAGTTCAGCCCTCGTAAATCACTCCAACTGCCAACATGAAAGGCTCTGAGAACAAACGGGTCCTGGAAGAGAGACCCTGTAAATACAGCCTGAAACAAAAGCGTATGAAAACCTGCAGAAAGCCTGAGGGGCTCTAATTTGGAGTTATAAATCCTGACATTTTCTTTTTCCTTTCTCCACCAAACCACTCAGCTCACACTTAATGGTTTTCAGTTATTACTACCTACAATCCCACATCTGCAGGGGCCCCTCCCTCCTACCTTGTCTCACATGCCGTGGGACTGTGGAAATCGGTCTTCTATTCATTTTAGCTATTCTTCATCTGTCATTATTCATACACTGAAAATCTCATCCATTTGCTAACATTATCAGGGAATTATTCATAATGAAAGTAATTCTGAGCACTTTGAACATTTATCACCTTATTCAAAGCATTTCACATACTTTAAAAAATATTTTTAATTAGAAAATAGAGAAAACCCCAGAAAAAGAAGGTAAAATCTCACAATCCCACAACCTTATCATAAATTATGTAAGTAAGCACTTTTAAAATCTTGGTGCTTACACTTCAGACTTTTTTCTCATTTCAAAATTTTATCAATTATCTTCAAAGTGTACTCTGAGAATCGCATGCAATTTTACATCATTGCATTTAGTTACTTGTTGAAAACAATGTAAGGATGAAAGCCAAAACTGAAAGATTAAATATTAGATTAATTTTGAGAAAGAGAGAAGTGGCCCATGACAGCTAGGACTTAACAACACTGTCAGTCAGATGCCGGGGCTGTGAGCAGCTGGCTTGGCACTCATAGCTAGGCCTTGGTTTTCTCCCATTAAACACAAACAATTTCTAGAACACAAACATCAGAGAAGACCACTCCATGGCCATGATGGATCAATACAAAAATAAGACTACTTAAGTCTTATCACAGAAAAATAATTCCAAGTCACAAAATAGCCAAACATTCCCTCACCTGGCTGATGGAGTGAATGCTATTTCTTTATTAAATACAGCTTAAGCCTCACTGTACTGCTTCCTCTTTCTAGATAAAGTTTATTAAGATACCCAGTCATAGAATTATCCTTGCTTCCTGAGAGTATCCACCCCAGAGCAAAGGCCGGCTTCCTTGAATCGCATCAAGTCACCTAACCAGATCCCACAATTGTTGTTGTTGTTAATTGTTATCAAGTTGTCTCAGGCTCATGGCAACCTTATGTACAACAAAACAAAACATTTCCCGGTCCTCCACCATCTTCATGATTGTTGGTATGTTTGAGTTCATTGATGAGGCCATTGTATCAATCCATCCCATTGAGCATTTCCCTCCTTTTCGTTGGCCCTCTACTTTACCAAACATTACGTCCTTTTCTAGCGATAGGTCTTTCCTGATGACTTCTCCAAAGATCCCACAATAAATTCTTTTCAATACTCTCTTACTGAGATGCCCCACAGCTTCCTGTGCTGTGTAGTCTCCCTCACGGCAACTAGCAGTCAACCCAACTCATCCAACTATATGTGTGTTCCCACTGGTCTTTGGCCAGACAGCATTGACATTTTAGAGTGACTTCAGATTGATCAGAAAAACTTTAAATTTTGTATGCTAGTTATTTATTCGATGGATTTTACTGAGTTGATTCTAGGTGGTGAGAATTCTGTAGTGAATAATACAAATTCCGTTTGTATGCACTTTACCTTATATTGGGATTTGACAGTTAGCGAACTTGACAGCTAATTTTGAGTGTTTGGTGCCAGATGGCATCCTCAGGCAGCACAGCTCTATCATATCAAATCACTGCCCATTTTTTAAAGTTTACATTGTGGAGGTAGAAGTAAGTCACGTAGTCTTCCACTGTAGAGGAGTCTCGTGTTGCATTTAATAGTCACAGCGGCTGTCTGCAGTGAGTAGATTGCAGAATGGTACTTGAAATCTCTTAGGTTCAGGATACCAGTCTTCACATCTGGCTTCTTCATGTCTCTTGCACTCATTTGGTATAGGATATGCTTTCCTCACTAGGGATGTTCCCAATACTTGGTGTTTATCTGCATCAAATCCTGCAGTTAGTGATATGATTCTCTATATCTTGGACAGCATCAGTCATGTGGGACAGAGACCGTGTAATCACCTCTTGTGGTGCTATAACAAATGACCACATACTTGGTGGTTTAAAAAAAAAAAAAATTCTCTAGTGGTTCTGGAGGTCAGAAGTCCAAAATCGGTATCACGGGCTGAAATCAAGATGTTGGCAGCGTCATGCTCCCTCCAAAGGCTCTAGGAGGGAAGTGGTTCATTGCTCTTCCACCTTCTGGTGGCTGCCAACATTCCCTGGTGTCTTAGGCTAGGTTCTCTAGAGAAGCAAAACCAGTGAAGCATATACATATATATACAGAGAGAGAGAGATTTAGCTCAAGGAAATGGCTCATGTGGTTGTGGAGGCTGGCAAGTCCCAAAATCTGTGGATCAGGCGTTGGCTGGAGGTTTCTCCTGACTCATGTGGTTGCAATGGCTGATGAATTCACAATCAGCAGAACAGACAGCAGGCTGCTGGGTCACAGGGCTGGGGAAGGCAGCTAATCCCAAAGTCAGCAGCTCAAACGACAGGCTGCTGGCTCAAGTCCCAAGAACCGGAGGTTGAATGATGACAAGCTGGAAACAGGATCCAGAACAAGCAAGTAAGCTTGTCAGAATGTCCATATATATATTGGGTACAGGCCACACTCCCAGTAAAACTCCCTTTACAACTGATTGGCCGATCATATCAGGTCACATCACTGTATCACAAAATGGAGGATAATTATATAATACTGAGAATCATGGACTAGCCAAGTTGATAAATAACATTAACTGTCACAGTCTACCCCTTGCCAACTCGGCACCTGTACACATCTCCCTAAACCAAACATAATCTCTAAATAAAGACAACTATAGTCATACTGGTACCTAATATGTGATACAACCAACATGCATACAACCAAAAATGCACTAGCCCCGTTTGTATCTTATTTTATCAGTGATGGGATAAGGAATGGAAAAAAAAATACATGAAAATACACACACACACACACGTACACTTACAAAATAAGAAAGAAATACTCATAACAATTACAGTCCTCATTTCTGCAACTGGTCATATGGTCATAACTGGTATTTAGAACTACTTTCTTCCAATACCCATTCCGTATTCCTTTTGCCCTCAGCAAGCACCTCAGCTGGTTGTGGTCTATTGCCTGGTTCATTCCTGAAGGGTCTGGGCCATTAGTAGTCATGTCAGAATTGGGTTGCTATAGTTTTCCATTGGCTTTAATCACAGGGCATGGTAGCACTAAGAGATGTCCTAAGGGATCTCCTATATTCTAGACATATTCTTCTTTACCTTCATTATGTAGTATCAATCTGATTTCTCCTGGTAATCAGGATCAATCACACCAGCCAATATGATAACTCCCTTCTTTGCCTGTTGACACAGAGGCATAAAGAGTCCAAAGTGGCTAGATAGCATTCTTAACTTCCAGTTCAGTGGAATCAGTGTTGTGTCTCCATGTGGGAACATTCTTCCCTTTGGAACTAACACCTCTAGACCTGAAGAGCACAGGGTCACAGGGACAGAAAGCAAAAAATTTGAGAGTGGTCACTGAGTAACAGTGAGTGCTGCCACTCCAATTTCCATGCTTTGGTTCCTGGACCTGTGAATCTTGGTTATGGGAGAAACAACACCATATATTGGACACTGGTTTACAGCATATACAGCCTCCTGGAGAACACTGCCCCAACCCTGCATAGTACTGTAGCTTAGCTGGCGCCATACTTGTGTCTTTAGGAGGCCATTCCACCATTCTATCAAGCCAGCTGCTTCAGGATGATGGGGAACATGGCAGGACCAATGAATCCATAAGCATGGGCCCATTGCCACACTTCATTTGCTGTGACGTGAGTCCCTTGATCTGAGGCAATGCTGTGTGGGATACCATGACTGTGGATAAGGCATTCTGTAAGTCTACGGATGGTAGTTTTGGCAGAAGTACTGCATGCAGGGAAAGTAAATCTGTATCAAGAGTTAAGTATCTATCCAGTAAGGAAGAAACGCTGCCCTTTCCATGACTGAACTGGTCCAGTGTAATCAACCTGCCACCAAATTGGTGGCTGATTGCCTCAAACAGTGCCATATTGGGGACTCAGTGTTGGTCTCTGCTACTGGCAGACTGGGCGTTCAGCAGTGGCTGTAGCCAAGTCAGCCTTGGTGAGTAGAAGTCCATGTTGCTGAGCCCATGAATAACCTCCATCCCTGCCAGCATGGCCACTTTGTTCATGAGCCCATTGGGCAATGACAGGAATGCCTGGGGAAAGAGAATGACTGGTTTCCACAGAACGCATCATCCTACCCACTTGATTGTTAGAGTTCTCCTCTGCCAAGGTCACCCTTTGGTGAGCATTCATATGGAACACAAATATCTTCATTTCTTTGGTCCATTCAGAGAGGTCTATCCACATACCTCTTCCTCATATCTTTTTGTCAGCAATTTTCCAATCATGCTCCTTCCAAGTCCCTGACCATCCAGCCAAACCATTGGCCACAAACCATGAATCAGTATACAATCGCACATCTGGTCATTTCTTCTTCCAGCCGAAGAGAACAACCAGGTGCACTGCTTGAAGTTCTACCCATTGGGAGGCTCTCCCTTCACCTCTGTCCTTCAGGGACGTCCCAGAAAGGGATGTAGTGCTGCCACTGTCCACTTTCAAGTGGTGCCTACATATCATGCAAAACCATCTGTAAACCAGACACAAGTTTTCTCTTTCTTGGTCAACTGATCACAAGAAACTCCCCCATGAAGCCATAGGTGCAGACTGGGAGATGGAAGTTAACATGACGGAAGTGGAGATCATGAGCCAATTCTTCATACAACTTACTTGTGCCTTCATGTCCTGCTCAAGCCTGATCTTGTACATACCACTTCCATTTAATGATGGAATGTAGCTGTGCATGTCCTACTTTATGACTCTGTGGGACAGACAACACCCAGTTCATGATGGGCAGCTCAGGCCACATGGTGACTTGGTGGCCCATGGTTAGGCATTCAGTCTCTACTAAAGCTCAATAACAAGCCAAAGCCTGTTTCTCAAAAGGAGAGTAGTTATCTGCAGAGAATGGCAGGGTTTTGCTCCAAAATCCTAAGGGTCTGCACAGTGATTCACCAACAGGGGCCTGCCAAAGACTCCAAACAGCATCTCTATCTGCCACAGACACTTCAAGCACCATTGGATCAGCTGGATCATATGGCCCCAGTGGCAGAGCAACTTGCACAGCAGCCTGAACCTGTTGCAGAGTCTACTCTTGTTCTGTGCCTCACTCAAAACTAGCAGCTTTTTGAGTCACTTGATAAACAGGCCAGAGTAGCAAACCCAAATGAGGGGTATGTTGCCTCCAAAATCCAGACAGGCTCACCAGGATTTTTGCCTCCTTTTAAGTTGTAGGAGGGGCCAGATGCAAACACTTATTCTTTATTTTAGAAGGAATATCTCCACATGCCCCACCTTTCCTGATCCCTAAAATGTTCACTGAGGTGGAATGTGCCTGAATTTTTGTCAGATTAATTTTCCTCCCTCTAGCAGAACAATATCATCAATGTAATGGACCGGTGTGATGTCTTATGGAAAGGAAAGTTGATCAAGGTCCCTGAGGACTAAATTATGACATCGAGATGGGGAGTTGATATGCCACTGGTGTAGGACAGTAAAGGTGTATTACTGGCCTTGCCAGCTGAAGGCAGGCTGCTTCTGGTGATCTTTTGAAACTAGAATCAAGAAAAAGGCATTGACCAGATCAATAGCTCCATACTAGATACCAAGAGATGTATTAATTTGCTCAAGCAATGAAACCCCATCTGGAACAGCTGCTGTATTTGGAGTCACCACCTGGTTAAATATATAATAATCCACTGTCATTCTCCAAGATCCATCTGTTTTTGTACAGGCCAACTAGACAAGTTGAATGAGGATGTGTTGGGCCATCCCTGCATCCTTCAAATCTTTGATGGGGGTAACAATTTCTGAAAATTCTCCAGGAATACAGTATTGCTTTCAGTATACTATTTTCATAAGTAGTGGCAGTTATAATAGCTTCCACTTGGCTTTTCCTATCATAATATCCCTTAGTCTGTCAGGGATCCAGTGTGGGGGTTCTGCAAGTTACTGAGTATGTCTGTTCCAATTATGCACTCTGGAACTGGGGAAATCACTATAGGATGGGTTGGGGGACACAGTGGACCCACAGCGAGATGGACCGGAACTAAGGCTCCATTAAGAACCTGACCTCCATGCACCCTACTCTGACTGGTGGGCCATAGTCATGCTTTGGGTCCCCTGGAAATAGTGTTAGTAGAGAGCCAGTGTCCAGTAATCCCCCAAAAGTCTGATTATTTCTTTTTCCCCAGTGAACAGTCACTTCTGTAAAAGGCTGTAGATCCCTCTGGGAAAGTTGGGAGAAAGATCAACAGTATAAATTTTTGGCAGCACAGTGGGGTCTTTCTTCAATGCAATCTGCTCTCCTCTTCATTCAAAGGGTTGTGGGTCTGTAAAGTGGCTCAAGTCTGGGAACTGATTGAGGAGCCATGACTCTATTCTGGAGATTCAAGTTATACTGTGGTTCAGTTGACCTGGAATTCTTCTGCTTGTACAGATGAAGTAAATATTTAGTAGGTTTCCCATCTATTTCAATCTTAGGGACACCATGACTAAGCAGCCAATGCCATAAGCCCATACAAGTCAGAGTATTCTGATGATTGCTTTGACTCTGCTGTCCATAACGGTAACCATGCCCACCTCATCTTTGTCAGCTGAGTGCTGCCACTTGTCCCCTACTACCATCAGCTCCAATCAGTCCCATTGTAGTTAGGTATTTTAATTCATTTAGGGTAGTTCCCACTGTGAAATCTGACTTACATAAAATAGCAATCACAGCAGTTTTCAAGGATGCTGGTGCTCCCTTTACAAATTTGTTCCTTACCTTTGGAGTAAAAGGTATGTTCTCTGGGCACTCCATGTGTGAGTCTGTGGGTCTATCCTGATAAATTCACTCTAGCATGCCAATTGCCCTAAGCCTTTGCATACCTTCTTCTACAGTGTAGCAAGGCAGATCTGTCACTTTAACTTGACTTAGTACAGGCTGCCACTTAATCCATGCTTCAGCAAACCAACTAAATAAACTATTAGATCATTTTCTAACCTCTTGAACCAAAACATTGAATGAATGATCTGTGCTTACCAGACCCATATCAATAAACTCAGACTGATCCAACTTCATGTTCCTTGCACTATTATCCCATACCCTTAATAGCCATTCCCACACATATTCCCCAGGTTTCTATTTGTACATACTAGAAAAGTCAAGCAGTTCTTTTGGAGTATAGCATACCTCCTCCTGGGTCACACATTGTATGTTTTGGGGATCACCGGGACTTAAGTCTATTTATATATCTAGAAGCAAAAATAGGTGATGTGTGTAGGTCCAGGAATGTTCAGCAATGTCTTGTAAAGCATCTACTCCAGGCGATGCCCCAGGCAATGACTCAGATGCTGCCCCAGGCAATATCTCAGATAAAGACTCTTCAGGCGCAGCTGAATTAATCTCATCAGAAAGGGGTGGAATGGATGATGGTTTTCCTGGGGAAGGTGATCTAGCAGACAAAGATCGAGTATCTCTTCAGATGGGAGGGCCTCTTCGGTTGGCATGTATGAGTCAACCAAATTTAGGGGCTCAATATCCTCGGCTTCCTGATTATCTGCCCATACGTCCCCATCCCAAGATTCAGGGGTCCATTTCTCTCCCATCAATGACCTTAACTTGAGACACCACACAAGGTTGAGAATTGAATTGATGTTGTAATTCAGCCACTGTTACGATAAGACTCTTGGTTTGGTTTTCAGCAATATCAACTTTGTTACTACAAGACATAAGGCTTTCTTTCAGGGAATAAGTGGAAACTTTGAGATCTTTTATGTAGCACCTGAGCTGTGACTCTGAAGCCCTGAGCTCATCTCTTTCTTCCACCACTTTGTCTAGTGATAGTAGGGTCAACCAAACAGCTTCTTCATACTTCTCATTTTGACAAAATTGTAGAAAAGTAACAAATATGTGATCACCCATAGCCTCGCCTCTCACCAATACATGATCTATTGGTGGGGATATTGCCACCTCATTCTATGGATTAGCAGTGCCCACTTTACTACTGGAAGCAGAATCATCGGCACATTTAAGACTAGTCAGACTTGAAAACCAATTTAGAAAACTCATCCTTAAGATTTTGTTTCTCTACAGCCACTCACGATACCAAATGTCTTAGGCTCGGTTCTCTAGAAAAGCAAAACCAGGAAGCATGCACACACACACACACACACACACACACACACACACACACACAGATATATATATAGGGAGAGACAAAGAGATTTATCCCAAGGAAATGGCTCACACTGTTGTTGAGGCTGGCAAGTCCCAAAGTCCACGTGTAAGGCATCAGCTGGAGGCTTCTCCTAACTCACGTGGTTGCAGGGGCTGATGAACCCAGAATTGGCAAGGCAGATGGCAGGCTCACAGGGCTGTGGAAGCTGGCAAATTCTCAAGTAGGCAGGGCAGATGACAAACTGCTGGCTCAGATCCCAAGAACCGGAGGTCAGATGATGGTAAGCTGGAAACAGGATCCAGAATAAGCAAGCAAACTTGACAGAATGTCCATATATATATTGGGTGCAGGCCACACCCTGGGGGAAACTTCCCTTACAACTGATTAGCTGATCACATCAGATCACATCATAGAGGTGAGTATATTATATCACAAAATGGAGGATAATTACATCAGATCTCAAACCAGAAGATAATTATATAATACTGAGAATCATGGCCTAGTCAAGGTGACACATAACATTAATTATCACGCTTGGCTTGTGGCCACATCACTCCAATGTTTAAGACCAGAATCTTCAAATCTCTCTCTGCTCCACATTCACATTGCCTTCTTGTCTGTGTGATGCCTCAAATCTCTCTCTGCCTCTCTCTTATAAGACCACTTGTGATTTCATTTAGAACTCACCCAAATAATCCAAGATTACTTCCCCATTTCAAGAACCTTAACTTAATCTCATCTGCAAAGATCCTTTTTCAAAATAAGTTCATATTTATAGGTTCCAGAGATTAGGGCTTAATGTATTTAGGAGTCATTTTTTAGCCTACCACACTTAGGATCTTACATGTGGTCAGGCTAGTCCATCCTGTACTGGGAGGTTTTATGATCTCAGATCCACTAGCGTAAGGGGTGAGTGGAAGATGTTTTATAGAACATACTCAACCATGTGGCATAGAGAGTGATTGCTCCTTTAAATCAGGATAGGGTGCTCAGGGAACATGGCCCTGTGGAGGTGACACAGTTGCTGAGATTGAATAATGAGATGAAGCCAGCAGTGGGAAGGTGTGAAGAAAGAGCTTTTAGACAGGGAAAAAACAGAAACAAAAAACAGTTGTCATTGAGTCAACTCATGATGACCCAGTGTAAGTCAGAGCAGAGCTGTGTTGCATAGGGTTTTCAATGGTTGATATTTTGGAAGTAGAACACCAGGCCTTTCTTCTGAGGTGCCTCTAGGTGGACTCGAACCCCCAACCTTTCAGTTAGCAGCTGAGCACATTAACCACTTGCACCACCCAGGGACTCCATTTTAGACAGAGGGAAAAGCAAATGCAAAGGCTCTGAAACTTCACAAGTTTACGGAACAGCTGGAAGACCAGTATGGTTGGAAATAGTCAATGAGGACAAAGTTGTATTAAGTAAAATTTGGAGTTAAATGTTTATGTTCTTACAGTCAGAATGATCAAGGAAATACGCATGTGTAGGTAGGGCTGTTGCACCAGAGAAAGCAGTAAGCGAAGAGCAAATGGGCAAGGTCTACAGAATCAGACTGATCTGGGTTTCAGATCTAGTTCTGTCATGTATCAGTTGTGTAACCTTGGCCAAGATACTTAGACTATCAAGATAGTTTTCTTTCTCTGAATTTTTGGGATTGAATATTTTCTTTGTAGGTATTTTGTGAGCATTAGAAATAAGTAAGTGTTGTGCTGTGCCTAGTATAACTCCTCTAAGTCACTGCTTAAAAAATGATGGCTGTAAAGTCAAGAAACACAAGGCACAGTGGAGATCTCAGGCCTTCAGGACCACTTAATCACTGCCTTGTAGAAGGAAAGGGTCTTGGAAAGCAGGCAGGACTTCTCGCCAGTCCTGCAGCAGAAACCCATCACTGCCTGCCATGTACTTCAACAAGGGGCACTCTGTCTTGTCTCCTGCTCTGTCCCCAATCTTTCTCATGGGCAACTTGTAGAGGCCCATGGAAGAGTTTGAGAGGGAGTGCAAACTACTCTTGCATCTGAGGCTCCCAGTTATTTATATTCATATGCAACATGCCAGCCTACACTTGTCTTTTCTCTTTTATCACTAGCAGTTCACTTTCATTGAATGTTTACTTCGTGGTAGTTGTGGATTCAGTGCTCACAGCTGCACTTTTTTTTCTGCTTAAAAAACATACACAACAAACATTTGCCATTTCAACATTCTTCACATGTACAATTCAGTGATATTAATTATTTTATCATAAATGGGTAAATAAAATGTGCCATATACATGATGACAGAATATCATGATAGAATTTTGCAAGACCAATGACTTCTTCATTGAAAATACCTTTTTTCACCAACATAAACAGTGACTATACACATGGACCTCACCAGATGGAATACACAGGAATCAAATTGACTACATCTGTGGAAAGAGACGATGGAAAAACTCAATATCATTAGTCAGAACAAGGTCAGGGGTCGACTGCAGAACAGACCATCAACTGCTCATATGCAAGTTCAAGTTGAAACTGAAGAAAATTACAAGTCCACAAGAGCCAAAGTATGACCTTGAGTATATCCCACCTGAATTTAGAGACCATCTCAAGAATAGATTTGATGTGTTGAATACTAATGACTGAAGACCAGATGAGTTGTGGAATGACATCAAGGACATCATACATGAAGAAAGCAAGAGGTCATTAAAAAGACAGGAAAGAAAGATCAAAACGGATGTCAGAAGAGACTCTGAAACTTGCTCCTGAACGTCGAGTAGCTAAAGCAAAATAAAGAAATGATGAAGTAAAAGAACTGAACAGAAGATTTCAAAGGACGGCTCGAGAAGACAAAGTAAAGTATTATAATGACATGTGCAAAGAGCCGGAGATAGAAAACCAAAAGGGAAGAACTCGCTTGACATTTCTCAAGCTGAAAGAATTGAAGAAAAAAATTCAAGCCTCAAGTTGCAATAGTGAAGGATTCTATGGGGAAAATATTAAACGACGCAGAAAGCATCAAAAGAAGATGGAAGGAATACACAGAGTCATTATACCCAAAAAGAACTGGTTGACGTTCAGCCATTTCAAGAGGTAGCATGTGATCAGGAACCGATGGTACTGAAGGAAGAAGTCCAAACTGCACCACAGGTACTGGTGAAAAACAAGGCTCCAGGAACCGACGGAATACCAATTGAGATGTTTCAACAAACAGATGCCGCACTGCACGTGCTCACTTGTCTGTGCCAAGAAATTTGGAAGACAACTACCTGGCAACTGGAAGAGATCCATATTTATGCCTATTCACAAGAAAGATGATCCAACCGAATGTGGAAATCATCAAACAATATCATTAATACCACGTGCAAGTAAAATTTTCTGAAGATCATTCAAAAGGGATTGCAGCAGTATATCAACAGGGAACTGGCAGAAATTCAGGCCGGATTCAGAAGGATGTGTTACCAGGGATATCACTGCTGATGTCAGATGGATCCCTGGCTGAAAGCAGAGAACACCAGAAAGATATTTATCTATGTTTTATTGACTATGCAAAGGCGTTCGTCTGGGTGGATCATAACAAATTATGGATAGCATTGTGAAAAATGGGAATTCCAGAACACTTAATTGTGCTCATGAGGAACCTGTACATAGATCAAGAGGCAGTTGTTCCGGCAGAACAAGGGGATACTTCATGGTTTAAAGTTAGGAAAGGTGTGTGTCAGGGTTGTATCCTTTCACCGTATGTATTCAATCTGTATGCTGAGCAAAATAATCCAAGTAGCTGGACTATATGAAGAAGAACAGGGCATCAGGATTGGAGGAAGACTCATTAACAAACTATGTTGTGCAGATAATACAACCTTCCTTGCTGAAAGTGAAGAGGACTTGAAGTACTTACTGATGAAGATAAAAAAATCACAGCCTTCAGTAGGGATTACACCTCAACATAAAGAAAACAAAAATCATCACAACTGGACCAATAACCAACGTCATGATAAATGGAGAAAAGACTGAAGTTGCCAAGGACTTCATTTTACTTGGATCCACAACCAACACCCATGGAAGCAGCAGTCGAGAAATCAAAAGATGCACTGCATTGGGCAAATCTGCTGCAAAAGACCTCTTGAAAGTGTTGAGAAACAAAGATGTCACCTTGAGGACTAAGGTGTGCCTGATGCAAGCCATGATGTTTTCAGTCGCCTCATATGCATATGAACGCTGGACAATGAATAAGGAAGACCAAAGAAGAATTGACATCTTTGAATTGTGGTGCTGGTGAAGAATATTGAATATACCATGGACTTCCAAAAGAACAAACAGGTCTGTCTTTGAAGAAGTACAACCAGAATGCTCCTTAGAGGCAGAGACGGTCAGACTATGTCTTACGTACTTTGGACATATTGTCAGGAGAGATCAGTCCCTGGAGAAAGACATCATGCTTGGTAAAGTACAGTGTAAGAGAAAAAGAGGAAGATCCTCAACGAGATGGATTAACACAGAGGCTGCAACAAGGAGCTCAAGCATAACAATGATTGTGAGCATGGTGCAAGACGAGGCAGTGTTTCGTTCTGTTGTTCACAGGGTTGCTATGAGTTGGAACCGACTCAATGTCACCTGACAACATAACAACAACACATACATACAATGGAATATTATTCATCCATAAAGAGAAATGAAGTCCTGATAGAAGCTACAATATAGATAAACCTTGAAAACATGCTGAGTAAAATAAGTCAGTCACGAAAGGACAAATATTGTATGATCCTACTTACATGAAATACCTAGAACGGGCAAGTGTATAGAAACCAGGTCGTCACGCAAAAATCGTTGCTATGTGAAAATAAAGGAAAACCGGGATGTGGGAATACTAGGCGCCCCCTCCCACTCTTCCAGGCACCTCAGCGCTGGCAGTCGATGTGCCCCGCTGTGACAGGTCCACTCCTTTTAGCTCACATTCCCCCCATGCTCTTCCCTCACTCCCAACTCCTCCCCTGCCACCTCTCATTCCTTCCTTCTACTCCCTCGGTCTCCTCCTCCCTCGCTCTCTGGTGCACTGGGTTGGGAGCTGGTTGTAGCTTGGGTGCTGGTGCCAGATCACAGCGATGTGGAGCTGGGTGGGTTGGCTACACTGGAGGGACCCAACCGCAGCAAGTGAAGGCCAGGGGAAGGACTGTATGGGATCGTCGAGCAAGAAGCCAGGGGCAGTTACTCCGTGGCCACCCCATTCCCAGACTGGCCACTAGCCCTCCTGGCTCACCACCACTGCTCTGTGCAGCCCACAGCCAGAAGCCGTCACGAGCCACCAGGAACTGGGTACCTGTACCCCAATGCCAGGTGAGTCCCAGGAGCACAGGGGCATCCCCTACATGGTCTGGAGTTGGCTGGAGGAGGTCTATGGGGGGGAGGTGTGACATCATGAGTTACCACACTGGATGACAGCAACCCCAGTGATGCAACTGCAGCCAGCATTACTCTCGCCTCACACCTTGGTGT